>NC_039494.1:9215358-9371032 GCF_003590095.1 Trichoplusia ni
AAACAAACTCTTCAGGTTTATACATATATTAGTATAGATTTATAGAAAACGTAGAGACTCATTTTTGCTTCAAATTTTAGTATTGTGACGTAAATGCTTTCAATAAATTGTGGCAAATAATATTATTTTTAGTTGTGAAGGACCCGTCACACGTCATAGACTATTTAAGGAAGCATTATCCACAATGGGCAGAATACGCGGACAAAAATGATGACGTTATTGAGAAATCAACGATTAAAAATGTAAGTAGAAATATATTACTTAACTTATCACTCTTTTATATATTATTAAATACTAGCGAGTCCCGCGAATCGGTCCGCGTGGACTTCAATTTAAGGAGTGCGGTGGTTACCGTTTCCGCTTGACTAAAATTTCCCCAATATAATTAAAATACCCATATTTCATAGTTTTAAATAGACAATATTTAAGCCAGATTTTAGTTTCATATAAACTATGACCTCCCTTACCCCTTAAAACCCTCATCTCATGCTCTAGAAGCTGGACTCAGATAGTCCAGGAGCTAGACTATCTGTGTACTAAAAATTTCACTACAATCGGTTCAGTAGTTTCGTAGTAGAGACAGACACAAACATTTTAAAATTTATAATATTAGTATGGATCATATCACAATTAATAAATCTTTTTCAGGACTACAATGTACTAAGAACGAGTGGAAAACATCTGAATAAGCTGAAAATAGACAGCAGCAAGAACATATCACTTAACACACAAGAAGATGTAAATAATACATCGAAAACAATCAAACTCGTTAATCAAATTAATATTAAAAATCAAAACATTGACAAAACATTGGAAAATCAACACAAAACAGTCATAGACACAAATGTTAATAAAAATATTAATATAACTGAATATATCAATTATCAAGATATATCAAAATTCAAAGAATATAATAATAAAAAAGAAATACCAAATATGATAGGAACAAATAATATTATAGATTCAAAAAAGATAAGAGAAAGCCTAGATTTAGACGCCCTAGATTATTCAGAAATTGAATATTCTAAACATACTGATAATCGAATAAATAACGAAGAAGTTGTTAACAATAATAGTGATGCGACAATATCTGATATCGATAATTATTTAATCGATAAACAAACTATCAACAATGATATTGTAGTAATATCGGATGACAGCACTAGTCCAGATGAAAATACAGATCAAAATAAATACAAAAATAATTCGAAAAATAACGATATCCCAAAACCGTACAATATTAACTCGAAATTCAATGAAAATACGTCAAAAATGTACAATATTATTCCGAAATTTAATGAAAATACCCCTAAACCCTACGAAAGTAGTAAAAAAATCGCTATATTAAACGAAAGCTACACCAAAAATGGTAATTCACTTCGCGATGATAATACAAACGATTCTGGTTTTGAAAACGATAGCACTTTCGCTCTATCAGCTGTGAAATTATTCTTCAGTGAACTTTGCAGTACTTTCAGAATTACGCATAAATTAATGTGAGTATAATATGGTTTTTTTTTTAATCATTTATTCATATATAACTTTACAAGATTACTCGCCAAGCTATGTCGCTTGTTGGCGAGACACGCTCATTACAACACAACATTATGCGAATTATTTAACACTTTAAACTTTTGTTAAAAACACATCTATAATATATATTTATATCTATATATATAAAAGAAAGTCGTGTTAGTTACACCACTTATAACTCAAGAACGGCAGAACAGATTTGGCTGAAAATTGGTAGGGAGGTAGCTTAGAGCCAGGAGACGGACATAGGATACTTTTTATCCCGTTCGACAGCGTTCCCGTGTGACTTGACATGAAACGTCAGTCACTATAAAACGTGGTATAACAAAACGCAAATGACAGCTATGTAATGACGTATGGATGACAATTTGATATTTGTAAGAAATCAATATTAAAACTACTTCTATCTATATATATATAAGAAAGTCGTGTTTGTTACAACACTTATAACTCGAGAACGGCTGGACCGATTGCCATGGTTTTTGATTTGTTGGATTTGTTTCCGTCCCGAAAACAGAATACATCTTAAAAACAATGAAAACTCGATATGTGTAATGAATACTTTCATTTCAATAAATGCTGATTTGTTTATTACATGTAAAACTTTTGTTGTCCATAGGGTGATACCAGGAGATCAGATAGTAGTATTTCATGAGGGTTGTAGCTGGGGAGCACGAGGGCGGTACCAGGAGAGCACGTAGCCGTAGTTGATTAGGGTGATACCAGGAGATCAGATAGTAGTATTTCATGACCTTAGAGTAGGTAGCAGTCATGAAGGGATTACCAGTAGAGCAGTGAGGGTTATAGCTGGGTAGCAGGTACTGTACGCGTGAGAGTAGGGTGGGACCTTAGAGTAGGTAGCAGTCATGAGGGGATTACCAGTAGAGCAGGTAGCAGTAATACATGAAGGTGGTACCATTAAATCGGGGAATGGTAGTCAAAATCAAAAATAAACTAGATATCTATTGGCAGCACCCATGAGTTTGGCTCTAAGTTGCAGTAGATGTATATGAAGGTGGTTGCGATCTTGCTGAAGGGCCGCGATTAGCATAAAAAACTAATTCAATCGGCAATATTAGTAAATCATGTGTTTCTTATTTACAACCTATATACAACTTAAAATGATTACTTAAAAACAATCAGCAATATTATCATCGACTCTAAGGCGGTACGAAGTCCGCCGGGAAAGCTAGTAATATTATATATACTTATATCTATCTATTTTACTACATCTCACTAGTACTAGTCTTTATGTTTACTAGTCAATAGTTTTAGTCTAATAAACAGACCAACTCCTTGCCAATCCTTGTGACGCGGGGGTTTCAAGTCACATACACAAAGACACCCAGACTCAGGACAAGTGTTCGTGTCTCACAAATGCTTGTCGTACGCGAGGATCGAAACTGTGACACGTTGTGCACAGTGGGTTTGGCGTGGTGACCTCAACCACTCGGCTATCCGTGCAGTATCTAGTCTTTTATGTTGCAACTATAATACTGCGACGGAAGGTTATGTAGCTATCTCTGGAAGAAAAGAAAAACCCTTTGCCAAGTTGTGGGATCTGACAAAAGCTATTTTAAACATATATAGGTACACAGTAGTCTCCAGAAATAAATTATTTACTGTTTTTCAGTGGCCAATGTCGTCTGTTAATAAGTAAAGAAGATTTATGTGAAATGAAAAAAAAACAATTGCGGTATCAAGCGAGCAAGTCCTTAGAATATTTAACGCCCATAATGCAGCATTTAGAAAGGTAAGAAACTATCAATTTTTGTTCCTTGAATAGAGAATTTAGAGTAAAATAACCTAATTACTTCGTCAGCTAGGAGGAGCTCGTGGTTAAGCTATAACCGCATAAGTGAATCGATCACAGGGTAAGCTATGCTTGACGCGGTTGGTACGTAGATGGGTGACCACCTTTGTCATAACGAGTTCCTCCGTGTTTCGGATGGCACGTTAAATTGTGGGTCCCAGCTGTTATTCCTACATCTTTGACAGTCGTTACAGGTAGTCAGAAGCTTGAAAAGTCTCTGACAACCAGTCTAACCAAGGGGTATCGTGTTGCCCAAGTAACTGGGTTGAGGAGGTCTGATAGGCAGTCGCTCCTTGTAATACACTGGTACTTAGCTGAATCCGGTTAGACTGGAAGCCGACCACAACATATTTGGGAAAAGGCTAGGCCGATGATGAACATAATTACTTCGTCAGCTAGATTTTTCAAAACATTGAAATAATGATTTGTTTTTATTTAAAAAATCTCTGATAAATGTATTAAAGATGTTGAATGTGATGAAACTTCTTTAATAGGGGCTAGTAACGTCACTTGTTGGTAAAAAGAATACTGATACGATGCGTATACGATATTTTTGGAAGTCTATCAGACAAAGTCATTCGATGTTTTTCTGTCATAACTCATTAGATTTAGGCATTGATTGTATAAATAAATATATGAAATGAAACTACTTTTACGGATTTTATCGCGGTCTGCCCGTGACCATGACACCTGCAAAGGCGTCGAAACGTCGGGAACAAAAATCTAAAATTAAACCGCGATAAACTCCGTAAAAGTAGTTACATTTCAATGTCTAACATTCGCGTAAACCTAAGAAACCAGTAAAAATATATATATACTATTATTTACAGCATTATCAAAAGGGAATCAGCAGAGGAAACGGTTTTAAAGAGCTTATTACTGAAGGCTGGTTTAGAAGCTAGCATGGACAAGAGAATGACGCACTACAGGTAATTTAATTATTATTTTTGAAGCAATAACTTCTTTTAATATAGCCACATGTGTGTTGTTTACAATCATAATGCAAGTTTTGCTTACTTTGAAACTAGATGGCGTTGTATGAAAGTTTTGGAATATAGCTTGTTTTCAGACTGTCTACTTGCATGTTATTTCAATGTTAGACTGGCCTGTTGGTCTAGTGGTGAGTGACCCTGACTGCTATACCGGAGGTCGTGGGTTCGATTCCCACCCAGAAGAAATGTTTGTGTGATAAGCATGATCATTTGTTCTAGTGTCTGGGTGTAATTTATCTATAATATGTATGTATTTAGAAATATATAAGTAAGTTTATCAGTTGTCTGGTTACCATAACACAAGCTCTGCTTAGCTTGGGATCAGATAGCCGTGTGTGAGTTGTCCCCGGATATTTTATATATATTATTATATTTTTTTCAATCTGGCCTGGTATATAAATTCAATTATTTATTGTACATAGTTTTTTAGATATCATTTCTTTTCTTTCAGGCAAATTGCGATCAAATTCTTGGAACAAGCTCACATATTAGAATTTGGTTTAAAATCTATAGTTTCCATAACAAATGGTAATTTCACAGCTTTACCTGCGACCGAAGTGACCACTTCCAATTATTTCAATATATTCGAATAAATTAAAGAATAAGAAAATAAACCTTAATCCGTTGTAATAAAGTGCTGATTTGTTCATCAATGACGAATATCCTTATAAACATTTGGTTGACTGCATAAAGTTTTGGTTATTGTTATTGAGTATTATTGATTTATATAAAACTACAAATTATCCCCGCAAACGTTGTTTTATCGTATAAATAATTAAATTTTCTAAGCAAAATCTGAAGAAATTGTTTACATTCGAATAAAAATATTGACGGGTGGACTACCCTTAACATAGCATAAAAGATAGATCTACCCAATATGTTTAGTTTACCCATAAACACCGCGACGCGCGAATTTATATACCTACTTATATAACATAAAAACTATGTATAATTTGCTTATCATTTAAATTGTAATAGAATTTAATTAAGTTCGTCTGAAAAGTTCCTATCTAATTATGTAAGAAATTGACTGAATAATAATTTAGTTTCATGTTATCGTTGGAGTTTAATAATAATTATATGTCAATAATAGGGTTTTTGACTAAAATCTTATAATGTGATTCTGTTTAGTCCGTCAGACAGACTTTCCAGTGATATTAAAAGAGTGTTTTTTTCATTTAATCACATCGTTTAAAAGTAAGAAAGATAAAAAGCACTTAAGCTTGGTAGTGGAGGATAAAAACATCACTTGCTAGTAAAAAGCGTACTGGTAAGTGACGTCACACGAGATTTTAAATCGCTGTATCCCCTTATTTTTTTGTTTACGAGATAAAAGAAAAAATACGTATCCAATATTTTTTGTAAATCAGCCTGACGGACTAAACACAGTTTTTATGTCAAGCACCCTATTATCATAAGATTTTGAGAGTTTGCTCAAATCGTTTTGCTTGAAAATATGTATATAAATATAGCATTAACTGGTCTCGTATAAACGTTGGCGATTTTGATCGTCATTACACAACCTCCGTGTTTCGGAAGGCACGTTAAATTGTGGGTCCCGGCTGTTATTCATGCATCATTGACAGTCGTTACAAGTAGTAAGAAGTTTGAAAGTCTGACAACCAGTCTAACCAAGGGGTATCGTGTTACCCAGGTAACTGGGTTGAGGAGGTCAGATAGGCAGTCGCTCCTTGTAAAACACTGGTACTTAGCTGAATCCGGTAGCCAGTAACTGGAAGCCGACCACAACATAGTTAGGAAAAGGCTAGAATATGATGATTACACAACCTGTGTACTATGTAAATAACATTTCCTTTATTTTCCATCCATTGCCCTTTATTTTCACACAGCTTCGACTGGCCTGTTGGTCGAGTGCGTAATGGCCCTGACTGGTATACTAGAGGTCTGGTTCGATTCCCACTCAAGTCAAATATTTGTGTGGTGAGCGCAGTCATTTGTTCTGGGTGTAGCTTTTGTATGTATTTAGAAAAATATAAGTAGTTTTATCTGTTGTCTAATATTTATAATACACTAGCTGTTCCCCGCGACTTCATCCGCGTGGTTGGAAGATATAAGTTATGTTATTTTTCTTTGCTTCTATTAGTCGCGGCGTGATGGTATATAGCCTAAAACCTTCCACGATAAGTTTGTCTATTCAACACAAAAATATTTTTTCAATATGAACCAGTAGTTTCTGAGATTAGCGCGTTCAAACAGACAAACTCTTCAGCTTTATATATTAGTATAGATAATGTAATATTAGAATTAATTCAAATACATGTAATGTGGGAAATCTGTTTGACGGAGGATTTTTTTTGTCTAATACTAGGGTGTAATGTTGTCTCTCTCTCGGACTTGTGACGTCACCGTGTCGCTGTATACCGCCAATGTTTATACGAGACCAGAGCATGTATACGAATTTAAACTGTTTTTCGTTTAACATAGAGTTTATATTCGTTTGACAGACGATTTGCGCAGACCATTTTTGATTATCCTACTATAGTTTATGATTCCTTTTGTTTTTCTAGTTTGTGTTTTTGTTAAAATACTATTTTATTACGGTTGATTATATTAAAGAGAGAATTATTACTGAGATCTTTTATTTTTACCTAGAATCTGTATATTGACAGTTAGACAACCATTCTTAGTATGGGATACTGTCTTCTGCAATGAAATATGTTGTGAAGATCAAATAGGCAATCACTTTTCGAAAATGATATTCAACAAAAGTGCGTGAGTGGAGCTGGAAACCGGACCCTAGAGATTAGGTATACTTGATATAATAGAAATATCATAACCTCGAAAGTCGTTACGGGTAGTTAGAAACTAAAAAGTGTAAGTCTGACAAGGTTTATCGTGTTGCCCAGGTAACTGGGTTGAGGATGTCAGATAGGCAGTCACTTCTCGTAAAATACTGGTACTTAGCTCCATCTGGTTGGCTTTTTCAAAACTGAGTTGAATTTTGAATTTACGCCAATTATAATAAATTTCAGAACGCTTTTATTTCTTTTCATCTGAAATCATAAATTACCCGTTAAAAAACCCGTAAGTGAATTCGAGTGATCATCAATTTCGAGGGAAATGTTTAAGCCTAGCTGAGACATTTTTTTTAGAATAAAACAGAAGCTGAAGTCATACAAGGGTTTATTGAAATACTATTATAGAATACATCAGTTTCTACAGATAAAAATGCAGTTCAGAATTACTATATTTTACGTACGAGATGTAATATTGCCCTACTGTGGCATAGTAAGATATTAAAATGAACTACAGATACAAATGGGGGACTTACGATGTAACGGTTTACTCACGCGTATTTATCGGGATCGCCCGACTAGTTTCAGACCCAACCGGAGTCCTTAATCACGAGCTGACGCCGTAAATACGCGTCAGTAAACCGTTGCATCATTTAAGTATAAGTTATTCTCACGAAGGTTGATATTTAATAGGGATGTTGACTGAGTATTAAAAAAAGCGATTTAGACTGTTTTGTTGTTTTATTTTGATGATAAGCGCAATGGATGAGAAAACATTGGGTACTAATTCGATTTAAGGTAAAATACGATTTAAAACTGGAGTATCGCTTTTAGCTTTTAAACACAATTATCGTCACGAAAAAAATACACACGTTTAAAAGCGTTGACGAATCGACAAAACAGAAATTAAATCAATCAACAATCCTATTAAATTAAAAAAAGAAAGATTAGTTGTTGGCAACACATAACTTATTTTTGTACTGATCACATAAAAACTCAAGTAAATCAAATTGAAAACCTTGTTCTACCAAAATAAATGCTATATAAATACAAATAAACATAATTAAATCGTAAAATAATACAAAATTTACAAAATATAAACTTATTTTACATGAAAATATATTAAGTATTTCAAAAGTACTTGATTTCTAATGACTACAAATAGATTACAAATACTCGATTATTGCTTGTTATAAAAAGGGCTGTAATACTTGACTTTGATTATAAGATTACGTGAAAAGGTCAAAGGACAACAGGTCACCTTTACATACTGTCTATTAGCTTCTGTTGATTCTCTATGGTAGGCCGCCAATAGGTCATGTCAGGCCATACTTTTAAAATCTCTATGAAAAAGTTTGTTGTGACCGCAGCCTTAAAAGCACAGCGTAAGATTACATACTCGTTAAACTACAAATACAAATTGGAATAAATACATAACACTACTTAATTAACCGACAGCTGCAAGAAGAAGTTGTGCTACATCTTCCCTTGGAGATCTAGCTGCAAGTTTCATAGTGACACCGCCTCCTGAAGCGGCCAGGCGAGCCCTGACAAGAACGGGTGCTCCGCCCCTAAATATCCCTCCACCCCTAATCTCTTTAACAGCTTCGCCAACTATAGCTGCTTTGGGCAGGCCAAGATGCTCGCAAACTGCCTTCGCGGCATCATTTATATCATTCTGAGAGAGAACAAAAGTATCACTAGCTTCGGGAGCATTCGCTGCTCTTTCCCAAGTCTGTTCCCAGTCATCGGACCCTGCCCTAGCTCTTATCTGGTCCGCGCAGCCCATTTCGAACTCTTCCAAAGGATAAGAGTCTGCGTAACCCTCGCCGGGATCCGGAATCCCGGTGTTCGGGTCGCAATCCCGGACTACGAACTCTAAGGTCGCTCCAAAGGTACCCAGACTGTCTAAAAACGCGCATGGGTACTCAACTATAACGAAAACGCTGTCTGGTTTGTCGTAAATGAGTTTTTGGCAAGGAACTATGGACTTAACTTCGTACTCTGGAGGCATTTCGAGTCTAACATGTACTTGTTCAAGTAACTGATCGTTAAGAGTGTTAACGCATTCGAATTGTAGAATCACGTGGCGTGCGTAAACATGCTTTAACAGACGCACCCTGTATTCTGTTTCGGCTTCGGTCAAGTCTATAGGCAGGTTCGTCTTGAAGACTGGTCCAAGTCGCTCTATACCTGGGATTTTTGCCAATTGTTCAGCGTAAATTTCCTCAATCGACATTTGTACTGGTTTCCGAACTTCAATTTCGACGATTGCCTCCTTGCTTTCCTTTACTTCTTCCTCCGCTGGGACGGTTAAGATATTAAAAGGTTCATCCGGTCGCGTCGCCAAGTGATCTCGTAAAGCTTTCTCGAGAAGGACTGGGTTTGGTTTTGGTACATTTATGATGTAATCGTTGATGAGTTGTTCGTCACCAGAATCTAGAATGGCGCTGTAGTATATAGCTCGGTCTCTTACTTCATCTTCTTCGTCTAGTGTGCAGCGGGAGAGTAGGACTCTAATGTTTGGTAGTAGTTCAGGTCTTTGCGCTCCGAATTGAGCGACTGCAGACACAGCCGCTGCACGGACAGGACCAGATTCTAGAATCACTCTATTGTAAATAAATCTTATGTATCTTGATGGTTGACGGGATTTTGGTCCTTCACGACCTAGTAAATGTAGGATTCGGACAGCCAAAGCCGTGTGTTCACAATCCTCAATGAACTCGCATAGATGAGCCAGCCCTGTTTCCTTCGCTTCAGGGTTTTCTTCAACCAGAGCGATGATTGCATCAGCTATAGCTGCCTTGTACTCCAATCCACCTTCATCTCGCAACATGCCAGCAAGAAAAGCCGCGAGCGACTGATGTTTCCTAGGAAACTTAGTGCAAAGCCTCCTTATAGCTCTTACGACGACAATTTTAAATTCATCCGAAATCTCGGATACGAAACTTGATATTTGCTTCATTAGCCTATCGACTGAGCTTTCAGCTCCAGTTGCCAGCAAAGTGGTAACGGCTAGAGTGGCAACAGAGCGATTTGGGTCCGAAATCAAATTTTCCAAATCAACAGCACAAGCCGCGACTGCAGTGGGGTGTTTAGTTGTTAATCTAGCGAGGGTCCTGGCTCCAGCTAGTCGTAAAGATGCCTTGGAGGATCCACAGAACAGTTGTAGAACTGACACAGCGGGCGCTAGGTCTCTAGCTGTCTTCCTCAGATTGACGATGGCATGAGCTGCTTCGTATATCACCATTTCTGATTTATGGCGTAGACAGCACTCTATAAATTCTATATAGGGCTGTGCTGCATCCGAATCATCATCTTCGACTAGTTGCGCAGCCAAACGGATTAGTAAACAGAGGGCGTAGGGTGACTTCAGTGGCGCCCTAGCGAGTCGTGTGACTAGTTTCACGGTGGATAACTTGTCGTTCTTTCGTGAGCCGGCGACGACGCCCAACGCGTGGTACGATACCATCGCGTTGTCCGATGTGATGGCTTCCTGGAAATAAATAATAATGAATGATTATCAAGTGCTTAGAGTTTCACACTAATATTATGAATGAGAAAGTATGTGAGTGCATTTCTATGTGTGTGTGTTTACATTTGTTACCACTTCAAACTCAAATGGCCGGACTTTGATGAAATTTGATGATGAGAGCTGAGACCTGAGATTAATTCTCCGCCGGGATTATGAATCTAAAATATCTTTAGGTAGAGTTAATTAATAATAAAATGTTTAGTCCCATTCATACACAATCCGCTGATAAGCTATTGTGAGTTAATAGTAAACCCTTTCCTTCAGCTCATTATAATATTTCAATGCCATCAATTCTATTAGTTTTTCTTAAAGAGGTCTAATTATTAAACAAAAAACCTAATTACGAAAAGTCTAATAAAAAAATACAATTTATAGATTGTAGAAATACATGGATTCTAACTTTCATGTTACCCAATGTATTTGTTGTTATCATTTAGTGGAAATTAGATAATATACTATCATAAATGGTGTTTGTTAACTTTAAAAGTATTTTACTTGATTGTGATCACTTTTTACAATAGATAATAATTGACATACATACATACATACAAATTACTAAAACCTTGGGAAGACTATTTCTATTTTAGCACTACCAGGTTGTAATGATTTTCACTATATATCACTCCAAAGTTCCTACTTAAAAATAAATTAGGAACAATCGTAATATTTTTACTCCATACTACATTTTTACAATTGCTTATTACCTGGAGAGATCATCAACACACACTTTTTAAAATATGTCAACCTCAACAAAATCAAAGTAAATTTTTCATATCATCTTCCTAAGTACTTTAGCCATGGAGAATAAACACTATAGCTCTGCAAATGCAATATGGCAGCCACCAGGCTATATATTATATTTTATTGAGAGTGCAAATAGTTTAGGATATGGCAGGAAACAGATAAGACCAGCAAATCAAGATTTACTGCAAATGTATTGAAACAGGGCCGAAAGAAACATTCAGAACAAACCTGAGCCTCATTGGCCCATCGCCTGACGAGATCAGGCGCCGTCGACGACAGATGCAAAGCCGACACCAACGCAGCGGAGCTCACCGCGGGATTCTTATCAACAATGGCTTGTTTCATGTATCTTTCTATGGCCTGAAGCATAGTACTGTCTGTAATACTGCACAGGGCCCTAATAGCAGCCGCCCGGTACAGATCCTCCTTCCCAGTCATGTCTTTAGTAAGCGAAGATGTTACGATGATCACATCTTGAGCCAAATTACTCAATTCTTTGATACATAGGTACACCATACGACGTAACATAACATCCTTCGATTGAAACAGCTTTGTAGTCGCGAAAAATGCTTCCGTAGCCTCCTGGGTTGTAAATTTTTCCCCCTGATTCAGTAAATACAGAACTTTTGTTAAAATTAGCGAACATTTTCGCGGATTGACGGGCGATTGGTTGAAGTATCTCGCTTCCTGTAACACTATTGTCTTGTCTAAGTTCTGGTAGGGATTGCCTCCGCTATCCTCCTCCTCCTTTTTATCTCGTTTGAAGCTCATCCTGAGCTTTTTAGGGTTCCTCAGAAGGAAATTAAAGGGTGCCGACGAATACAGCTTACACGTCACTTGACTTGACGGCGAAATTGAAATGTCACTGTCATATTTTCAAGCGAGAAGTGATAACGTTTAGTTTTTTCGATATCGACGCAATATTTCAATTCAATTTTGTTTTATATTAACTGCCTCAAGCCAACGAAAGATAGCGGCTCCTATTTGGACTTTGTAAACACTTGTTTTGTTTTTACAAGATGCTATATAAGCACATTGTTGCGTACTCGACAAAAAAACTACTAAATAGTGCCCTAGTCCACACACTCCACACTCATTATACCATCACTCCATTGTACAAAATGCCTAAGAAAATACCTAGTCTGAAGAAATGGTCAATTACTTGAATCCTATGACAGCCATCACCTGTATTTAGGACTTCGTAACGTAACGTGTCACGGCGCCACTTTGTCCAGCCTCCCTTTCTCCCACGCAGGCAGGAAGCAGTAGACAGGATCCACCACTCGTTTAATTAACCAGCAGGGTTAGCTTCAACACTTGAACTTAGGTTAGTTTATCAATTCTGTTGTTTCTGTCTACTGTTAATTTTGATACACAATGTTTGTATTATGAGGAAGAGCGAGGCCTCCTAGCACTTACTTAAAAGGAGGTCTCCATGTAAGATTTAATGTTTATGTTTACTTAAATGTCAAATAATCTAATTTTTTTTTTTGTTGAGAGCCTTGATCGAGACCGGGTTTTTTTTTGGTTTTCAACAGTCGCAATCATATTGTAATTCCGAAAGGTCTCAGTCAGTGTATTAAGGTATTATGGTGCAGCAAAAACTTCATACTTAGGTACTTTTTGTGCGATCGCGAGCCTGGGGCCCTCAAAAGTCTGTATGACGCGCGTGTTACTTACTTCATAAAATAAAACCTTTGTTATAAACAAAGGTTTTACTTTCACAGACTAAAAAGTGCGACTCGGATAGTTTGTGTCTGCGCTGCACCTTTTTGTTTCCTTCTAACGTTCAAATAGCTGAACCCATCTCGTTAGGTTCAAGTAAACAATAAACGATGATATTGCATATGCAGCTTTTACCGTCATCTAGGGGGACGAAGCCGACAACTATACCGCATTCTTGATATACCGTAATACTGGCAAGAAGCACAATCGAAGCTCGCCCATCAGAGGGTGAGGCCGTCCTAATTTCTTTTATCACCAGACTGCTTGATATATTAGCAGGACTTGTTAATAAAAATAAAACACAAACTTTATATAAATATTTACAATTTATTTCGTTTGTCTCTCACAATAGAGAACCATGTTCAATGTAATGCTGTATTTTGACCTGACAACATTTAGTTTACAAATTAAAAACTAGCAACACTGGAAACTGAACTACCGCCTGCAGTAAATCTGAAATAAACTTCACATAATATTATGGGACGGATATTGCATTATTAAAGACCTCTTTTCTCTAATGATGTTAATTGGACCGACTACTACATTGACTATTTCCAAATTCTGACTAAATTTTGTCACGATAACTAATCCATTAATTGTCGATTCGTTAATTGTCTAGAAAAAGCAATTTACTGAAATACTCAGAGAATAATGCAATCTTTCACACTATATTGTTAATACATGCAATGTTTATTTCAGATTTATCACATCAATTTTGTTAATTTATAAAAATACGTCTTGAGACAGAGATAGATAAATGATCAGTGCTTAAACAATGAGTTCTTAAATCAGGACTGTTATTGAGGAAGCAAGATGGCATGATAGAGTACACATAGTGGCATCTCGCTTCCACAGGACCTACGGTTTCCTTTTACAAGCTTACAGACACATAACATTTCAGTCTAATAGTCACTAAATTCAAATTTGAAACTAAATTTAAACCCAAATCGACTTATACCAGCTACTTAATTACTCGCAGCTCATATAAGCCAACAATTTTGCCTATTTTCCCTAATTTCGAGGTCAAATACACCAATACATGAAAGAAGAAAATATTATTATATACAATTGCATCAGTCGTTTTAAAAAACCTTAATATACATTAACGACGAACATATAGTAGCAATTTGTTACATTACGTAGTTACAGACGAATTTATTCTGCGAGAAATTGAAAAGATTTTTCTTTGAATTAAAAGTTCATTTTTATGTGTAGTTAAAAAGGATTTTTTGCTTGATACATTCGATGTTAAAGTGGTAACAATAAATCATGAAAAAAGACCTAATAGTTTTGAAATAAAGGCTGTAGCGGCAAAGTAGGTTTTTTATAATGTTATATCACATTTGAGTCATATGCTATCTCTGTTATAGATGTTATATAGCGACTGATATTTTTTTTTAGTTTTCTACCCTAAGTGTTAAAACGGAAGCCTGTTACTAACGCTTCGCCTTTATTTAAAAAATTAGAAGACATAGAGTTACCACGAAAACAGATCGAATGTACAAGCTTATGGAAAACAATTTAGACTCAAATATAGACATTACATAATGTTATCAAATTGCTAATACATGTCATAGTAAGAGGAAGCGTCGATTCTTTTCCCTAACTTATAAAAAAGAACTAAAAATAAAGAAATTGCATGCACGCAAAAATATATCGTGAAAAAATGGTTTCTACAAATAATTAAAACATATTGTTAATTCATTTGGCAGTTATCAGTTAATAGGATATCTTTAGTACTAAGACACTCACGGTGCGGGAAACTATCATCACAGCTTCTAGTAATATTATTGAACTTGTGTAAGTGTGACACACCCGTTATAATCATACTTATAAGACGCGACAGTAGTTCCCCTGGCATCACAAACACTGATCAAGAGAAAAGAATTGTCAATTAATCAGATCATTAAATGATGTAACCGTTTACTCGAGAGTATTACCGGAGGTCGTGATTGATTCTTACCCGGGGGAAATGTTTGTGAGATGAGCACTATCATTTGTTCTGTGTCTGGGTGTAATTTATCTATAATATGTATGTATTTAGAAATATATAAGTAAGTTTATCAGTTGTCGATTAGATGGCTTTGTGTGAAAGCTTTGAATTATTAGGTATCTCATGATTAGAAACTCCGGTTGGTTCCGAAACTAGTCGGGCGATCCCGATAAATACGCGTGAGTAAACCGTTACATCATTTAATATTGAATGCTCCTCATGAGAGTTACTATAAACATTTAAATGTCATGTCTAGCACTGTGATTGTCTGCAAGTATTATGGACAACCAAATATGGTGTTGTGATCAGCTGATTTGACATCATCAATTGATCAGTCTTTGTCAAATTGAGGATAAAACAGAGTAACTAAATAAAAATGTATTAGTAATTAGTAGCACTATTGTAGGATAAGTCTTATATTTTTGCATGCATGCTTCGGAATGGAATTCATATGTTTAAAAAATATTTTAAAACTAATTCTCTATTTAATATTATTTATATGCACTGGTATTGGTATAAAGAAATATACACAAGTGAGAAATGCACAATTATTGCGAATTATTTAACAATTGAGTAAAACAAATTAGATTGCAATAATTGTGCAATTTTCAATGATATTTTTGCCTTATTTTGCAATTGTACAATTGAGGAAGTTGTTTGAAAGGTAAACATATGAAACACACTTAATTATAAAAGATATTTCTATGCAATTGACATTGTGCTGAATATAATAACTATAATGGAAGATTCTCTGAACACTTTCTCTTGAATCCTGAAAAACGACTCAACAGAAAAGTTTTATCACCTGTCAAACCTCTTTTCGTGATTGCGTGATAGTTTTACCAACACATCACAGCTGTGTTTTTAATTTGACAACAGTATAAGTTGATCAGCCTTCCAGAGTTTAACCATATGAATTCCGTTCCTCTAAAACTAAAAATTATATTACAATATTATTTTTTGGCATTTATATGGTACAAAATTTACAAATTCGTTAGCCTATTTGTTAAACAACCTTTATCTTAACTCTCTGTTAACTAATATTTATAATTATAATAAAATCGTAGTTTCCTAATTGGTGTTATTTTTGAAACAATTAAATAAGATTTAACTCAGTACAGGATTGAAATTAGAAAGATTTCTAAGGATATTAATTAAAATACGCTGGAAGTATTAGCAGACGACATATAAATGGTAAAACTGAATTATGCAAATCAAAGGCAAACATTTTTTTTCAAATAAAGGCACTTTTAATGATAGCTTTACCACCAACATGCAGTCACATGATATATTCAGTATTTCTTGTTAACTTATTATAGTAACATAATCAGAAAATCAAATTAATAAGTAAACATTATCAGATATTCAAAATTTTAAGCATTTTTACTTGAAGAAAGATGTGAATTCTCACACATTGAAGTATAAAAACCACCCTGAATATAAAACAGGATATCAAATTCAGGTCTGTTTAAGAAGATTTATAAGCTTGAAGAAAAATACGTCTAAAACTAGCTTTTGATAAAGAGATATTGGACACAGGTTGTCTACAAAATAGGTTATATTCGCGATTGTTTTTCACGCCAACTTATAGTAAATAAGAAAATAATATAAGATTTGTAAAACTCTTTCCAATGCATCCTTTTGCTTAGATATTGTGGTCACAGTTTAAAAATTTTACTAACATCATTATTTCTATTTAAAATATGGAAGTGATTGTTTGTATGTTTCGCTATCATGTTAAACCGCTCAACTGACTGTGATAAAATTTGGTATGAGGATTGTACCGGTAGGGATGATATCTCGTTAAACCGACATTAACGCGACTGGTAACGTGAGCTAAAGGCAGTATGACATACCAGTTTACTCATACGTCTTTATCGGGATCGAGAGACAAGTTTCGGATCCAACCGGATTCCTCACAGCAGCATTTTTACCAAGACAATTTACTTATTTGTAAGTGTAAGTGGGCTAAATGTTGGACAGTCTGACAGGAAGATTCAGATAAGTATTGGACACATTTCTTTACGTTGAATGACAATAAATTGATTTTATATGACGTCACAATCATGTATATTTTGTGCTCTCTGTGACGATGAGTTCTTTCAAACTTTGTTTACGTTCGCCTACTTGAACTTTGTCAGTAAAACACTGCGCCTCATACTAATAGTCTAATTGAAAGATCATATAGATTAAGCATAACTGTACATCCATGTTATTGTATGATTCAGATATGTTTATGTACCAAATGTAAAGTATTTAATTATTCTTAAACTGTGACCGTTAATTGACAAACTATTTTATACAACAAACAGTGCAAGAACTAAAAAAAAGTGCCAAATACAATTTTGTTAGTATGCAACACCAAGTGAATGTTGCCAAACTAAAATAATATTTTGTTTAACATAAAATTCCTTTGGTTCACTCCAAAGCAAGCAAAAATATAGAAAATAAAAAACTTGATCACTCGCAAGTCTGTTCCACAGTCTTGCTTTCTTGCATCACTATTTAAGTCTTTTCTTGTCTCACTTTGTAGCGTCTTACTTCATAATATTATGATAATTATTCGATTCTTGCATCACTAGCACTGTCACATTGTCACTTCACTTCACTTGTGGAGGTATTCCGTCCTTGCATGTTGCAAGAGGTCACTTCTTGCTTGGAGCAAGAGTTCACTCATGCGTGTAGAAGATTAGTTGGGGATTCGAGTCGTCCGGGGACATTTCCAGTTGGACGTACTGTGGTGTGGTTCTCGCAGACTCGTAGGAATTGCCACCGTTGCGAGATAATGAATTTCTTGACCTGGAAATTGTGTACACATATTATTAGATACGAAAATACTTGTGAAAATTTAATTTCTGACTGTGCAAGTATTTAAAAGACCCTGAAGGTAGGATTTTTAACAATTATACTTGTGTCGCGGGGGTTTTACAAACATACAAATTACGTGCACAAATACCCACACTCGAATTTCGTGGCTCATACAAATGCTTGTTCTACGCGAGGATCGAACCCGCGGCACGACGCGCAGTGGGTTTGGCGTGGTGACCTCAGCCACTGGGCTATCCGTGTGTTATGTATGTACTCACTTGGCTTTGGCGTGTGTTAGTATGTGTGACTTGAGGTTGGTGCTCTGCGCGAACTTCTTGTTGCAGCCGTCGAAGGGACACACGTAGGGACGGTCGCCAGTGTGGATGCGGACGTGGGTCCTAGAGCGATGAGCGGACACATTATGTTATGGAAAACAATAGGGTGGCTGTGCAAGACGGTAAAATGCCAGTCTACTAGCCTGTTGATTATTGTGAGCGGCGTCGTCGCTGTATAGGCCTTGTTAGCCATCAGCGCAAGTGCCAAAATAAAAAAAACTAACACGGCTGTGTTTCAGTCATCTGTCATAGATGTTAGAGGCCACTAATGATGATGAATATTATATATACGACTATATACTATATACGACTCGGCAGAAAACACATATTTATACACTCAATGCTTTTACATGTGTACTACCTTAGCTAATCTATATTTTTTTTAACAGACGCTTTCAAAGATTCCTTCTAAATTTATTGCTTTATATTATAATGGTATTGAACATTTGTAACCAACCTTAAGTTAAAATCTAAGGAGAACCTCTTCCCGCAGCCCTCGAAGGTACACTGGAAGGGTTTCTCCCCGGTGTGGACGAGCTGGTGACGTTTTAACTTTGAACTCTCTACGAAGGCTTTACCTGCAACGAAAAACATAATGTATTACTAGATGTCGTGCGCGTCTTAATTCTCGTGGTTATGAAATAGGTAGGAAGGCTTTTAGCGATGAGACCGCCATTGTACCCTAACATTGTATGTATTAAGAATCACTGCTGTAATTCCATGGTGTACAATCTATACTCTATACTAATATATAAAGCTGAAGAGTTTGTTTGATTGTTTGTTTGTTTGAACGCGCTAATCTCAAGAACTACTGGGCCAAATTGAAAAATTATTTTTGTGTTGAATAGACCATTCATCGAGGAAGGCTTTAGGCTTTAAACCATCACACTGTGACTAATAGGAGCGAAGATGCAATGGAAAATGTGAAAAAAACAGGGCAGGTACAAATCATAACTTATACTTCTACCCACGGGGACGAAGTCGCGTGCAACAGCTAGTAAAGAATATTCTAATATTCTAATCTCTAGGATTAGGGATAGTTTAAGCTGTATTCTAGTATTCTGCAAAAATATGGGGTATACAACATTGTAATATATTTTTTTTAATTGAACCTTTAATTATTGAAATTCGCGTGTTTAAACTAACAAACTACAGTATTTTTTTGTAGATTAATGCATTAAAACCTTATCTGCGGACCTTATAGAGTTATTATTATAATACAAATCTTGAACAATATTAAGTTCCTGCCAGTCCATCTATAAAAACGTGTAATTTGTTACTTATACTCGACGCCAAAATGCTCAGCAATATAATATTTACTTAACATGAAAAATAATATTTAAAACAGTCCGTTATTCTCTCTAAACCTCGAGAATGACTGGACCTTACTGAC
This sequence comes from Trichoplusia ni, assembly GCF_003590095.1. Lineage (NCBI taxonomy): Eukaryota > Metazoa > Arthropoda > Insecta > Lepidoptera > Noctuidae > Trichoplusia > Trichoplusia ni. Next base: position 9,234,986 of record NC_039494.1, read on the forward strand.
TATTGCCTCGCAATACTTGCAGTAGAGGTTACCACAGACGAAGTCGCGGTCTAAAGCTAGCTATTAAGTGTTGACCCCTACCGCACTCCGCACAGACGTGTACGCGGGGCCCGTGCGTGTGCAGATGTTTCCGCATCGCCGAGTTGTCGCGGAACATCTTCGTGCAGCCTTTGTGCGGACATGCTGGAGACAAACAATATGAGTGTTAATTAATTGTCTAAGGGGATTTATTCGGCTAGCCTGTCGCTGCTGGTGCAATATATATGTTACTGTAAAAGCCGGATAAAATCAGTTTTTTTTAAACATTTATCTATTGATTGTAAACCGTAACATTTACCAATGTTTTTACATTAACACGTGACACCTCTATCTTATTAATAATAGTGGATTCGCAAAAAAGAACAGTCGATAAAATACATCATCCCAGTCAGTGTTTAAAAACATATGCGTTGCCTTAAAGTTTATAATGTTTTTTAAAAAACGACTCCCACATTAAGGAATTCTATCCTTGTGTCGCGGGGGGTTTAATAAACATTCAAGTCACACAAAGACACCAAACTCAGAACAAGCATTCGTGGATCGCACAAGCGCCTACGCGGGGATCGAACCCGCGACACCCGCGTGGGGGCTACATGTCTTAAATATAGACTATTCAGGCGTCGTTTCTGAGACTATGAGTGTTTTTCTTGGAGTTTTTTTACATTCAATGAATAACATTACCTATCGTTCTGTCTGAGGACTCGGGCATGGGTTTCTTTAGTCTTATTTTGTGTCCGGGACGCGCGAACTCCGCTAATTGCTTGGGATCTGATAAGTCTAAACCTGGAAACAAATTTTTGTACATATTACTATCATATTTAGTGTTTTTGATCAGTTTTAATTTAATTAATCGTCATAATATTGTAAAAATACTGCTATTAACAATGCTGGGTAACTCACATTGGTAGAAACAGGACAAGTGTAAATATATACTATTGAATAACATTGAAATGAAACGACTTTTACGGATTTTATCGCGGTTTAATTTTTGGTTTTAGTTCCCGACGTTTCGACACCTTTGCAGGTATCATGGTCACGTCAACCAAAAATTAAACCGCGATAAAATCCGTAAAAGTCGTTTCATTTCAATGTCTAACATTCGCGTAAACCTAAGAAACCACTATTGAATAACATTAAAATTCAATCAAGGGATTGTTATTCCTTTTGGCACTGAAAGGTTATGATTTAGTTGATTTTCATTACCCGTCACTCTACCACAGGTAAGACCATAGTTTCATAACTGTTGAACCGATTTTGATGAAATGTTGTAAAGTTAGAAGTTTTTATAGAGAGAAGTGTTTATACCTGGCATTGTTTCATTTCCTAATATGTTCTTCTTGCCCGTCATGTATTCCGTGTAGTCTGGATCTGGTTCGGGGTTCGAACCGTCGTCTGAAAAAAGTAATGTTAGATATCAGTTGATCGGTTACTATGAGCTTTGCGATTGGGATCAGAGAGCAATGTGTATAGACAGGTAAGATCAAAGATTGATTTGATAAAGAATTGCTTAAAACAAGAATACTCTTAGTGTATATGACTTGTTGTAACTGCAATTGAAAATGGCACTTTCCTTCTTTTCAATGCGTAAAAATTAGTTTTGAACTGTTTGCTTGTATTGTTAGAGAATAAAATTTCTTGTTGAAACCACATTTTTATGTTTTCGCTGAAGTCTTAGACAAGAATTGGACCTGGGGGATTGCATTCGACTATCCTCACAGGCAGTCTCGGTGTGGGTATAAGCTTTCAAAGTTTTGCCGAAAAATACATGTTTAAACTCTTTGCTTTTATTGTTAAGAGTCAATTTTGTAAATCAAATTTCTTCATCAAAGGCAAGTAAGTACAGCAGCAGGTGTTGCATTGTACATATTGAAATCCCACTGCAGCTGTCCCTAGACTAGGTGAGTGTATGCAGGCTGACCGTCATCGTCCCCGGTGGCCCACATGGTGACGGAGAACTCCCCCTCCATGGTCTTGATCTGCACCTGCTTCTGCTCCCAGCGCCGCGCCGCGCCGCGCCCCGCCTCCAGCATGTGCGCGGGGACCTCGCCTGCGGGACAGGATACATCAATACTACACTCAAGACGGATAATACTCTCCCCAAAGATGTATCTAAGTTTTAAAGGTGTAGTGTTGAATAAGTAGCACAAATATTTTGATAGTATCAATTTTTGTTTAGATAACTAGAGATTGCTACCTTCTTTTGTATAATGTTTATATCTAGCCCGCTGAGTCCATGGTGGATAAAGGCAAACTACAAGGTTTTTGACATACTTTAACATATTAACTTATATAACTATAACTTTCTTAAACATATTAATCTTTTACGTGGACAATTTCACGAAAAAAATTATATGCTCGTAATATTAAAGACAAAATTAGATTAAACTATTTATTCCTTTTAGAAAATATCATTACTTATACAAGTCTTTGTCCAACGCTAGAAAATCCAATGTGACATTGATCACTTCAGGTTTGTAAGTTTAACTTTTCGACTTTGAAATTAGTAAAATAATAATAAAACAACTCACCAATAGGCATTAAGTGTTGTATATTGTTGCTGTTGTTAGGTACCGCGCGGGGTCGACCGCGACCCCTTCTGAAATATAATATGTTTTGAATTAGTTAACGTAGCAAATACTTTAGATAGAAGTTTCTGATTCTCAGACCTACCCAATCAACATTCCCCTGCCCTTATCCTACTATGCACACAAAATGTCATGAGAATCGGTCGAGTCATTTCGGAGGATTTCAATTACGTACACTTGACACGAGAATCTATGTATACTAATATATAAAGCTGAAGAGTTTGTTTGAACGCGCTAATCTCAGGAACTACTGGTTCAAATTGGAAAATTATTATAGTGTTGTATAGACCATTCATCGAGGAAGGCTTTAGGCTATATACCATCACGCTGCGACTAATAAGAGCGAAGATACACTGGAAAATGTGGAAAATACAGGAACAATTATTCATCTTCGAGGGCTTCTGTTCAAAAATTCCTTACTTATATCTTCTAACCACGCGGACGAAGTCGCGGGCGACAGCTAGTTTTATATATTAGAGATTCCTTACCTACTGCTGGTGGTCGCTGGTACATTGTACAGGGGGTCATAGTGTGGGTCTGAGCTCGCGTTTAGCACTTCCTCTCCTGATATCCCCGGTAGGATGACTTCTTCACTGCCCACTGCAATTTTATAGTCTGTCAGCGGTTGCCGACATTGGCTTGTAAATTCATTGAATGGATATGAGGTTTAGGCGTTGATGTAGGAAAACCCTTGATGCTCTCTCAATGGATAGACAAGTTTAATATCGGTATTTGAAGATTAATAATGAGTTACTCGGGCTATACGTCGGTATGACTTTTTGGCTTTGGACTATCCGTAACGATGTTCTCAGATGTGGTAATGATAGCAGGGACCACCACAATTTAACGTTTCTTCCGAAAATCAGAGCTAGCAAAGTAGACATATAGATCCTAAGGAAGCCCAGTGCTCGAGGACGTGTCGTAGTTTAAATCCCCGCGCAGCACAAGCATTTCTGTGATCCACGGATGCTTTTCTGAGTCTGGGGGTCTGAGTGCAATCCGCGACATAAGGATTTAATACCATAGTGCGGGAATCGACTCTATAATTAAAAATCTACTCTACATTTTAATACGTGTTATTATTGTTTAATCTTTTCTCGCATAGTAAAAACAACTTTAAGACAAGTACTTTAGGTTGAATGTGCAAAAAATGTGTTTCTAACTACCGGATTTGGTTTTGAATAGCAGACATAACTGACGGTCCCTTTTAAGTGTGGGTTCTTATACATCAATGGGTTTAGGCTGTGTCCTAACCAAACGTATAATCAGATGATTGAGAGAACTGTGACGAAATAGCTTAGTTATAATAATTATTGTCTTAACAACAAAAACATACAATTTCAAAAAAAACTTCTGTGCCAAACTCAATTGAATTATTAACAAGGGAACAAATGACAGCTATTTCACGTTGTCTTATCCAGATTTTTTGGGGTGGGTTGAAAACTAGTATATTCGATTTGCAGCATCAACATAATATGTGGAATTACTATTAACAGCGTGATCGTTGCTGAGGTTTGACATCTAACTATAGGTTTGGTTAGAATATTTGCTTCTAGATGAAAAACAAATGATGATATGAAAGTGATAGTACATATTATAGGTAATAGAGACGATGACTGATTCTTTAACGGCCGTGAAGGTAGGAAGGTAAGTCTATGGAAATAAAATCAGGAGCTTTGGACTTCAACTAGAATCGCCTACCCTTTACAAAAAACAATGGTCAGTCATCGCGACAATGTTATTTAAATTGTAAGATTGGTGAGAAGATCGCCGCTAATCTGGATTTTTCATGAAGCTTTTTGATCTTCTATTATTAGCTGTATTTATTTTTTAATCCTATAAGCAAGACTTAATAATAGGATGATGACTTTTAGTCCTTATAAACCGAGTTTTTAGAAAAAAAGGTCACACCAGGGTATACCAGACCTTTTTTCAAGTATTTAACCAAATGGATAGTAAGGACATACCTTCTTCTAGATGCTGCATACCAATGACCTGTTCCTCAACCTCCTCATATTGATCATCTGTGATGTACTCCTCGTATTGACCTGCTTCTATCTCTTCATACTGGAAACAAAGAATATAGGGTGAATAAGGGTTGGCAAAAAATACCGGGTGAGAATTAGTATGACTACCAATTAGCACTACAAATCTCTTATTTTTAAAGTGGCTACAGAAACATCGTGTTGAGTAGGTAATTAAGTTGAGAAGGTTAGATAGGCAGTCGCTCCTTACAAAACACTGGTACTTAGCTGCATCTGGTTGGACTAGAAGCCGGGGGTGAGATGATAGCTACGTGCTAGTAATAGTACTTTTTTAATCATAATATTCCACAACTTTCACACAACGCCATTTAGTCTCAAACTAAGCAGAGCTTGTATTATGAGTACTAGACAACTGATAAACATACTTAGATACCTATGTTTTTCTAAATCATCATCGCCCTAGCCTTTTCCCAACTATGTTGGGGTCGGCTTCCAGTCTAACCGGATGCAGCTAAGTATCACTGTTTTATAAGGAGTGATTACCTATCTGATGTCCTCAACCCAGTTACGTGGGCAATACGATACCCCTTAGTTAGACTGGCTATCACCTTCAAGCTTCTGATTACCGTTAACGACTGTCAAAGATGTATGAATAACAGCCGGGGCCCACAATTTAACGTGCCTTCCGAAACACGGAGAAACTTGTGAAATAAGAAACTTATGTATTTCTAAATACAAAAATATTATAGACGTAAAGTACACCATCCGCGTACTAAAACCTAGTAGACTAGACCTAGTAGCACTAAGTTCTAGTGCATGATATTCACCTTGACTCCGACCTGATCGTCTCCTTCTATGTCTACCATGGAGCCGTGTGTGCCTATCTCCACCTCACACATAATCTCCTGGTTCATCATGATGGTGCCGTGTCAACTGAAACACAAACATATGGTAAATTAACAGAAGGGTAGAGCAGGAGACTGAACGCCGTCTGAAAGTAATATTATTGAGGCAATATATGGCAAATAACTGGTAGCCGACCCCAACATAGTTGGGGAAAGGCTAGGCCGATGATGATGATATGGAAAACTAACGAAAGGGAACGAGCAGGAGACTGACCGCTGTCTGAAAGAAAAATTATAATCCAGCGTGCTTCATAAGTCCCTATAGAAAACTAACACATTTTTCTGAAAATTAATCAATGTTTGAGAAAACGCGTAATTTCGTGTTGTGACAAATGCTTTAAAGTCCGTTCTGTGAAACAAATCCTTGAAAGGTTTTCTTTTTAATGTATTTAGCCATCATGTAAAAAATGAGACCAGTTTAGATAGAGCCGCTACTTCTATTTGACCTGTGTGACCCCCAACCAATAGTAAGGGTCAAGGTCACAAAATTCAGACTTGTATTTCGTTACGTAAAAGAAAAATCTAGACTTTGAATATTTTATAAAAGGCTTTCTTTATTTTCTCAGATAAGGTCCAAAGTTATTCTTCGTGATTATTTAATACGAGCTATCTTTAGAATATTTAATTTATTGTTACATGAAATTGTAAAGAATTATTATTGTCCAGTCTGGGTTCAAACTAGTGACCTTGTGAATAATAATCCGATCATTGAACTTGCATATAAACAATAATGAAAACACGCCCATTTAATTACATTTTAAAATAGGATAATATGTTAGCTATTTAAGGCAGAATATTAACACCTTTTATTACGGTGATAACGATAACAAATTGACAGTTATAATTTTACAATTAACGCTGTTGAATTGCTTTTGCAAGGTACGTTATACCGCTACTGAAAGCGGAGTGGAACGGAGTGTAAAGATAAAATATTTTTACCCAACTGAGTCAGAAAGATTGCAATGTTTTTTAAATGTGTCATCTGATGGAGGGTGGAGACAACCTTTACCATTTCACAATATTAAAAACCTCGTGTTCTCCTCCACTCTAAGATCATCTAAAATATCAAATTCTGGTGTCACGGTGTACGAAATTGTGTCCTCCGAAAAGGCTCGACCGATTCTCATGAAATTTTGTGTCCATATATTATTGAGGCTAAGAATAGTACATCTATTTTTGATAGTCTAATTTTTATTTGTATGGGGAATCCACATTTGCTGGGTCAGCTAGCTTTATATATAGTTATTTGGTATCTAGCAAAAACAATGCGATAGCAAAACGTGCACAATTATTGCTATCAATTCAATTATCATTGGATAATTTGGATGAGCTATTGTCTTCATCATCCCTATAACAATATTTATTTTATTCCTTTTGCAATAAACAATAGAGTAAGGTACATCAGTGGAACTTATAGACTCGGACTAACATTAAGTATTGCACTATTCAATTAAAAAACAAATCAAATCAGTCCTCTTAAAAAATTAGTTTTTAAATAAATAAAAAAGCTGAAGTTTTATATTACTTACTAGTTAAATAACAAGGGTAAGCCTGTATTGTAGTCTAGAGTATAAATATATGACCAGTGCCGGCGCAAGGGCCACTGACACCCAGGGCGAAAATATTGGGGCGCCCACTTGAAGGGAGCAAAAACCTCAATAAAAAATATGCACAGAGCGTAGAGCACAGTTCTGAGGGTTTGCACCAGGACAGGCAAGAGACTCCAACTTCAGACCTTGGCGCCCCCCAGAATTTGTCGCCCTAAGCCATCGCCCCATCACCCCCCCCCCTAACCCTGAATATGACTGATATATTTTAGTGGTATGCCTTGGTTTGATAATCTTTATTGTTGTTTCATAACAAAACACCAAGGGTGTTTATCTATTTTGTGCCTAAACAAATGGGAGTGTAGAATATTATACACAAATAGGTTTAACAGCAAAAATGTAACATTCAAATCCAGTCCTTACCCTTATTGATCAACACAAAAAGTATCAACACAAATATATTGTCAAATCTCTAGTGCTATAATACAAGTTACTATCGGGCAAATTTTGCAGTAATTTTACTTTATTTTGTTAGTCTTGTGATCAGTCGATTTGACAACTGTCTAAATCATCAGCTGTCCTCAAACCAGATGTGAGGCATAACTAATTGAACATTCATACGGTATAGATAGATTCAGTGAGATTTCTCGTTAAACTATGCGGACTAATGATAAAAGCAATTAAAACATTTTGCATATTAACTACTTCGTAACTTGGAAACAAGAATTAGTGTAATTACAATGAGGAAGACTGAGTTTTGTATTATTGTATATTACAGTTGAAAACTCATTAGATTATTGTTCTAAATGAGTTTAGTTGGCTAATTGATCCAAATTGCTGAAAATCTTTGAGTTTTCCATATAAAAATGTAAACATAACAAACTTTTCAATATTATATTTGTCAAGTCCCACAGCTGGGCAAAGAATACTTAATAAAAACTCTTCTCAAGAATATACAACTTTGTTATGATAAAATACCTATAAAGTATGCAAGACCTGTGTAAAAGTCCATTAAAATAATAAATTATGAAAATAACGATTTCCATTTCCTTCCTCTTCTTTTCATTATCACTTATCCTCCAAGCAGCCTTATCAAACAATTTCCTGTTTCAATAAATATCTAGTTTTGAAGTCTAAAATATAATAAAAGACAGATCAAGACTAGTTTTTGTTGTTTTCTGGTCTCTAAAGTAATTTTTTAACATATGTTAATACCAATACTGCTCAATTGTATCAGAATTGATAACACTAATACCATAAAAACGAAATACAATTTTATATCAGGCTTCATTCTTTTAGGTCCTCCATAACAATATATGTATATGTTTGTCTTTGTGAGAACCTATTGAATAAACTGATTAAACTAGCCATTTACTGACTTCTATCATTTATTATTTAATGCATAGTACAATATTGTAACAACTATTACCTATTTGGAAGAGTAACCTATAAAATATCTTGCCAGTTCTTCTGAAGGAGAGATTTAGGAACTGAACGCAGAACTAAAGTCACTTGATCAAAAAATTTAACATAACTAACAAAAAAAAACATTCCTATTAGTAGTACCTTACTTTTTTTTAATTTTATGTAAGTAGAAAAAAAACTCTAACATTAAAACTCTTTGAGTGAGTAGGTAGTTACTGAAGCGACTGGCACATTCCGCCAAGAGTCACAGGTTTGAATATTTTCACTCTATTTAGTAGCAATGCAGGTAGCTATGATATTGGTACTTCAGACACTTACTATGGGTAGAATCATAACCTAAGAACATTCCTTAATGTATTTCTGTTGGTACTTTACAACCTGAATATGAAAAAAACTGTAACTTCCATTTGAGCATTAAGTCTCATATTAAATTCTTAGTTAAAATATAATTAAATAAATATTAAAATATAATTTTTAACACTGAATATTATATTACTTATAATCTAATTAGAATATGTATAACATCATATTAAATGACATTTTTAATTAGACATAACATATTTGATACAAGAAAGTCTTTTGACTTCTAATAAACCTTAACAAAGTTAAGTGGTGCTAATTAATAAACCTGTTTTAAACTCACTTATAAATTGTTTACATAATTTAATCAGACAAACCTTGTTGTTTGATTGTTTAATGAATTTCGAGTCTAACTACCTATGAAATATGTATAGATAACAAAGATAGCCCAAGTGAAATATTTATAATACATACTTATGTAATTAAATAAGAGTATTGACATTTTTAATCAATTCATGAGGCTGAACGCACACATACCTTTGCCTATACGATAAGATGACAAAATAATGACAATGAAAAACAACAATCTCTTTACTTCTTGGAGATTACGAAAACATTGGATTATAGATGTAAATAAAACATTTCTGCAGTCCACTAACATAAATTGAGTGCGTTAAATATGTTTTTCACAGTTTATTTTTAGAACATATCGTGAAACACGTAAACATTTGTGATTTTAGAGTAAATAGAGTTAATATATACGTCATCCGTCACAGTACAAGTTTTAATGAGAATTTGTTGCCTCCCACAGAGAAAAACATTTTTTATACATTTTATTGTGCCGCATTATGCTGCACTGGAGTCAAACAACTATCTCTCGGGGCAGGTGCGAGTCTACTGGCGGCGCAACTCGACCGGCCGGGCCCGCGACCCAGACGATTTTTTAGATAATTATAAAATGACCACGCCAAACGCTACACACATCGATACCTTATAAAATGACCTTCATTCTACCGCCCTCGATAGGACAACCTAACACGTAAATTCATAGAAAATACAAAACACTTGTTACGATACGTCAAAAAGTACTATGTTTTCGATAGAAATAATTTACCTGTATTTATCCAGTAACAAAAGCACCGACGGCCCCCAGAAGACAAATATGGACAGATGCGTTGGCACGGAATTTTCCAACGCAATATTTACCACAACTAGTGCCACAGTTTTCAGTGAAAAAAAGTTCGATATTTAGGCTCAAAAATATTTGAAATTTACGCGAAAATGTTTATAAAATATGTCCGACTAAACATGGCGTCCAAAGATGTCCGACCAAATTCAATATGGCGAAGCAAAATGGACGCCCGCTCTCCACCCGCTCGTACTCAAGAACTCCGCCGAGAAAGGAAAAGCATAAACTCACGTCACATAGAAAAAAAGTCATCGCCGTTCAATGTTGCCATACACAACTTCATACCGTGAAGTCGAATAATGTATTTTTATTAAAAACATGCATTAGTAATAAGTTAAAACAGTGCATTTAAACAGATTTATTTTAACTTATATTGTAATATCATTATTTTGCAGTAAAAACATGAAGTTTCAGAGATATTCACTGAAATCTCTCGATGTTTACAAACAGAAATCGTTATCTAAACTGTCAAACAAGAACCAATGCTGCCATCTATACGCACGTTTTGACATAACAGCGCCACCTGACGGCAGAAAAGTGCACAACGATCTGCCATTTTCCGCCTTCCTTTTCCTGTGATTATTTAACAGTTGGGGCAAAAATTTTGCGCAAAATACACGATGGCTGTAAGACTATTATCAAAGTTAAAGGTTCTGCCTGAGATTCGCGGTATCGCGAACGCGAGTTCGGCGGCCGCGCCAGCCTCGTTGTCGGATTTTGATATGCAACATAAGACCCCGGTTGTGAGGAAGCAGCACTTGATTCCTAAGGCTCACTACGGTGGTCGTCATGCAGTCACCATGCTCCCAGGTGGAGGCATTGGCCCCGAGCTGATGGGCTACGTCCGAGACATTTTCAAGTAAGATATAACCCTATTTTGCTGGCACTGAACATAAGCTGATCAGCTGACTACTTCTCCAAATAAAACGCAATTAATTATCTATTGTTACTTAACCATGTCTTTAAAACATATTCCTAGCTATATCTAATTACTGTTTGCCTTTTTAACATGTATTTAATTAATAAAGTTTATATTTTTATGGTAAAACCTTGAATTTTCATCCCATTGTCATGTAAATAAAATTTTAGCTGAGCAGTTTTAAATTGTTTCTATAAATAGTTTAATTAACAACTGAGTGCTAGTATTGTATATCTTTGCTTAAACAATACTACATCATGTTGCTAGCTATATTGGCAGTGCTATATAATATAATTTATTATTTACTTATCTGTAAGCCGAGTTTTTCACACTGATCGAAAATGATTTCCTTCAGAACATTTTTTGTTTGATGGTTATTAATTGCTCCTTATTATAATAAGCATCTTTATCACAATAATATTTATTGAAACTGTAAACAATAAATATTGTTGTTATTATTAATCTAATCTATTAAGCCTGAATGATCCCCCTGTCAATGAATAATACTTCCATATGTAATTTATTTCCTCTAATTCTCTAATGTATATCCTACTAATATTGTAAATGTGACAGTTTGTATGTTTGTTTCTCCTTCATGCTAAACTACCAGTTGGATTTAGATGCAACTTAGTACACAGCAATTTAATTACACATAGTATCCTACTATACACGGTGATTTTTTTGTCGTCTTACAAAAGCAGCCCAGATCATGTATCCGACGTAAAATACCCCTAGGCGCGTTTATTGGTTTTTTTCATCAACTAAGATAATAGATATGAAGAAAAAAAAAACAAACTCTTAAAAATGATAAAAATGCCGCCGCCCGCGCCCCTCATCATTGTTACAAGGCTCGGACCGCAACAGAGCTGTGTTTCTAAAACTACGAATTGCATCATAATATTGAATAAAAATTGCATTTTAAATTTATTCAAATCTCATAAATACCTATTTCTTTTTATCATGAACGTGTTCTAATCATTGTATACATGAACTGGGCTGCTTTTGTAAGACAACTAAAAAATCACGGTGTATTTCAACAACTACAAAAACAATATCTATTCATTTTAGAAAGCCGTGTTTCCTTATCATTATCCAGTTGGTTTTAACTTAATTTATATATTTTCAGATACATCGGAGCCCCTGTAGACTTTGAGATTGTAGACATTGACCCCACAGTTGATAACGACGAGGATGTGCATTACGCTATCACAACCATCAAGAGGAATGGTGTTTGTCTTAAGGTAATATTATAGCTAAATATGTATGGAAAAAGGTTGAAAATTAAAGTAAAATTTTGTGGAAATGTGCCACCTATGCTAAATTGCTCATGTTTTGCCTGATTTGGAGACACTTTTTTTTACTTATATAAGAATACTAGCTGTTGCCCTTGACTTCGTCCCCGTGGGTAGAAGATATAAGTTATGATTTATACCTGCCCTGTTTTTTTCACATTTTCCATTGTATCTTCGCTCCTATTAGTCGCAGCGTGATGGTTTATAGCTTAAAGCCTTCCTCGATGAATGGTCTATTCAACATTTAAATTTGGACCAGTTGTTCCTGAGATTAGCGCGTTCAAACAAACAAACTCTTCAGCTTTATATATTAGTATAGAGTATAGACAAGTTGGAGTACTAATGTGCAAAAAAAGAAGATAGTCAATACGTCTCTCTAACTCATATATTATATCAAGTATAAGACAGGAAAAGTTTCATAAGGAAAAGAAAAAAAACAATTCTATTTTATAAAATTTGTTTCTTTGCTTAGGTTTATTGTAGCAAGAAATAAGTTGGTGTTATTTCTTTACATAATGATAATTATACATTTCTCAATTAATCTCATCTTTAAACAAACCGGATTTATCTTAATTATCATGTGACCAATTAATCTGATTGACATTAATTATTATGATGATTGCTCTCGTAAACAATAGCTTTTGTATGGATGCTGAGCATTCAATAGTTTTTTTTTAATTTCACAATCTATAAAAGTGGCAATGAACCGTTCACACTGGAGAACATGGAGAGGTCTATTACCAGCAGTGGACACCTATAGGCTGAGATGATGATGATGATAAATCTATAAAGGTCTTAATATTTAAATAAAACCTTACAGTGGTTACAGCTAAAGTATATAGTCTTTTTCCAGAAAAAAATGGAAAGACAGTTTCTTTTTTGTTATTGCTCTAATTGATTTTGAAAATTAAACCAGTTTCGTTATTGCCATTAATTCTCATGTTGTTTTTGTCCTTGACATTTCGTCCACTATCCTGCATGTGTACCTTTTAATGTAATTTTCAAGGGTGCAAGCTATTTACGTTTATATGACAGACAGAGTTTCTTTAAAATTTATAGCTTTAGTATAAATTTTCATATCACTTTCTTCATGTTTATATGTCTGTTAATTGATTTGACCTAACCTCTCCGATAGAGGTCTAGGAGATAGCATTATCTGTGTCTGAGTCCCTTTGTACACAAGGCAACATTAGTCTCCAATTACAGATGACTTAGTACATACATACCTACGTATCGTGATACTATGATGATGATGTCCTCGTAGACGTTTCTGTCGACGGCGACACCCTGGCATATACTGGCAGCTTGGTGTCGATCATGTGCACGTATACTTGCGAAACCAAACTTGGCCTTGAACACGCGGTCACAAGTAGCGCAGTAGAGATGTCCTTGCGCGTTGTAGGTGTAATTGTAGGAGGGCTTGGGACTCTGAGACGGTGTTTGACGTCTAGGTTTTCACGACGCCGGTGTTCAAAGTGATACTATGAATATACGTGATACTATACCCATAATACGTGCCTATTAAAGACCTCTTCGAAGTATGACGGCAGTTGCGTCGTGGGTAAGTAGTCAGATATTAGAAACTCGTGTGTTGTAGCAGTTTTATACGCCTTCAGCTGTAACCAAAACTAAAGCTATTCGTCAGTATCTATGATTTATCCTATCTGTTTTCCAAGTATGTTTGGGTCGGCTTCCAATTGAATTGGATACAGTGAAGCACCAGTGTTTAACAAGGAGCGAAGGCCTATCTGGCCTCTTGAATCCAGTTACCTGGGCAACACGATACCCTTTAGTAAGACTTTCTAGGTTCGGACTACCCGTAACGACCCTCAAAGATGTATGAATAGAAACAGACACTTCCGAAACTCGGAGGAATTGCTTATGACAGACAATTTCAAGACATAACTTGATCCAGGCTAATCCAACCTAATATATCTGTAATTTACCAGCATAAATCTTCTTCTTCTCATATATAAAAATGAATTGCTCTTCGTTAGTCTCTCTAAAAATCGAGAACGGTTTAACCGAATTTTCTTATTTTAGTCTTTAAATATTCTTGGAAGTCCAGGGAAGGATTAAACGGTGTTAAAATATGGAAAATATGCAAAAAAAGAAATTGTGTTTTGTCTGCATTGTGATCATCGTCTGTTAGGCGGTATGTAGTTCGCTGAGACAGCTAGCCTGTTCTAAAAACACGACACCCTATACATAAGGATCCTTAACTTGTATCTCAATAATACAACAATATTTAAATTCCAGGGCAACATTGAAACAAAGAGCGAGGCGGCCTACGTGACGTCACGCAACGTGGCGCTCCGCAACGAGCTCGACATGTACGCGTACGTCCTCAACTGCAAGTCCTATCCCGGAGTCCAAACCAGGCATAAGGATATCAATATTCAGATTATCAGGTAAATAATAGATTTTGTAGCTTTTAGAATGTGTTTAAGTTACGTTAGGTAGATAGAATTTGATTCTTTCAATTTTGACTGCACGGACAGCCGAGTGGTTGAGGTTACCACACCAAAAACCACTGTGCACGTCATGTCATAAGCAATGAGCATTTGTGTGTTCCACGAATGCTTGTCCAGAGACTGGGTGCCTTTGTGCATGTGAATTGAATATTTGTGAAACCCCCCGCGATACAAGGATTAAATTCGTTAATGCAGGCTTATTTAAAAATAAAATCTTAGCGCCCGTTTCACAATCATTTTTTAGTGATCACCGATTAGCCGTTATCTGGCAGATAAATTGAAAAATTTGATTCCTCATATGAAAAAATCTGTTAAATAATTTAACGGGATAACGTGACGGTGGTAAAACAGGCCCTTAAAGCTACTTCCATGCACTTTCTCAGACAGAACACGGAAGGCGAGTACGCCATGTTGGAGCACGAGTCTGTCCGCGGTGTCATCGAGTCCATGAAGGTGGTGACCGCCAGCAACTCCGAGAGGGTCGCGCGCTTCGCCTTCGAGTTCGCCAGGAAGAACAACAGGAAGAAGGTCAGATATTATTGTTAATTAATAATCTACATACTTGGCAAATGCAGTGTGAACTAAATCCCTAGCCTGAAAAATGTGGAATCATATTGACTTGGGAGGCCTGTCTCTATTATGGCAGTGGACCTCGATAGAGTTGTATTTGAATTGTAATTTATAGTCTATGTATGTGTAAGAGTTTAGAGCTTATATAAGCCCGAATGCCCAGTCAATGCCAAACCAGATGATTTGCTTTATTTTTTTTAGGGACAAAAAAAGTTACTGTCGAAGGGTCTCTTTATCGGTGTTTAAAAAATTATTTTATCTACAACGCTTAGTTATGAGATTCGATATTGGTGAACTTTTCAATCGGAAAAACAAAATCATTAACTAAACAAATTTTAACCTCATTGTAAAAGTAATAAAAAAGACTCACCCACACAGATATCCTCCTTGTAATAATGTTAATTATCGCTTGTCGTTTATATCTTACATATACAACAACAACTCACCAAACAAATTGCAACCTTATCACCCACAAATAAAGTCCGTTATCATCCACAGGTGACAACAGTCCACAAAGCCAACATTATGAAGTTGTCTGACGGTCTGTTCTTGGAGACCTCTCGTCGCCTCGCTAAGGAATACCCCGAGATCGAACACAATGATATGATCATTGACAACTGTTGTATGCAGCTTGTTGCTAAGTGAGTATATTTAATTACTAGCTGTCGCCCGCGACTCCGCCCGCGTGGACTTTAGTTTGTAGACAGACAGACTGAGTTAATCTTGTGGTACGCATATATCACTAATTTAAATAAACAATATTTAAGTTATTTCAAAGCCTTAGTCTATTCCTAAAAAACTAAACTAAACTTTGTTCCACATTACCCTGATTACCCACCGTTACAACCCTTTTTTCAATTAAAAAGTTGCTTATGTCGTTTCTCAAGCTCTAGACTATCTGTGTACCAAATGTCATTACCATCGGTTGTCGCGGGGATAGAACTTTCGATGCATACCTGCTCAGATCGATCTGGCTCTTTCTTCCAAAGGCCAGTCCAGAAAAGACACTGCATTTATTTAACTCATTGTGGAAAACTAAATTGTCTCGACTTTAAAAGAGGAACCCTGAGTTTGTTTCGACATTTCTTCTCAGGGTAGCCAGCTAGGTAATGTCCAGCTAGCTTAAAAAAACGACTTGTAAAAGTGATGACGTCTATCCTATCTACGTCGCTCTCCGTAGTTTTGTCGCGGCGCCGACAACCACTAGGCTATCCTTGCAGTCGTATTAAAAAATAGATACCAAACTAGTACCACCTTCCTATCTCCTCCCCAGACCTCACCAGTTCGACGTGATGCTGATGACGAACCTGTACGGTTCCATCGTGTCCAACGTGGTGTGCGGCATCCTGGGAGGAGCTGGTCTCCTCTCCGGCAGGAACTACGGAGACCATTACGCAGTCTTCGAGCCTGGTACCAGGAACACCGGTATGTTTTCATTCTACATGTTTTAACTTCCGACCCCAAAAAGAGGGGTACAATTAAGAGGGGTAAATTTGTGTGGTTTGGCAATAGGGTAGATGGCTGGGTGCGAAAAGAAGAAAAACGCAAGAAGCAGTTCTTTGGGAATGTGTTTATGACTTCTGAACAAAAAGCGATTTTGTTGTATGGTGTTAATAGTATCCCTATGATACTGCAATCGCCCCCCAACCATATTTATTTCGGAACAAAAATAACGTTTTCCGTATGACATTTTTATGCCTTTTGTTTATCATTATTTGTCTTATTTATTTTTCTACGACTCCCGCCTTATAACCCTTGTGTCGCGTGGGTTTGACGAACGCAAAAAGACACCGAGACTCAGGACAAGCATTCGTAGATGACACAATCGATCGAATAAGCGACACACAGTGGGTTTAGCGTGGTGGTGGCTAACGTCAATGCCCATTAGCGCAATAATAATTGCCTTAATTTTTTGATGTACCGCCGCTTGAGATCTCGCCTCACTCTGAACGGTAATTTTTCCGCGTTAAGTTTTCGCTACACCTAGGGTTAACGTTCATAATCGCGATAATTAATGCATTTCTCTTTAGTATGGCTCCAGCTTCAGATGAGCTGATAAAAATTATATGTAATCTTTTTATTTTATTCTTAACTAGCTTTTCGCCCGCAGCTTCGTCCGCGTCAAGGTCGGTTATATCGCGTTTCCAAGAGAACTCTTCAAAAGTCCGGGAATAAAACTATCCTATGTTCTTTCCCAAGGTCAACTCTAACTCTCTACCAAATTTCATTAAAATCAGTTCAGTGGTTTAGACGTGAAAGCATAACAGACAGCCAGAGTTACTTTCGCATTTATTATATTAGTAGAGATTGCCCAGGTTTTCTTTTCTTCTTCTACAAAATTGACATTACTACCCAAATTCCCAGGTACCGCGATCGCCGGTAAGAACATAGCGAACCCGATCGCCATGATCAACGCGTCGGTGGACATGCTGGAGCACCTCGGCCACCACTTCCACGCGGACCTCATCCGCGCCGCCGTCGACAAGACCATCAACGTGGACCGCGTCATGACGCCCGACATCGGCGGGACCGCCTCCTCCACGGACGTCGTCAACGCCATCATTGGTAATATTGGACATTAGATTCTATCTGTATTCTAGAGCAGAGTGGGGTTGAAGGCTGGGGTTTGACGGGTACCTGTTCAATTTTTTATTTTCTTTTTAAAATAACTCCTGAAGTAAGGGATGCAATCCTTGTTTCGCGGCGAGTTCACAAACATACAAATCATATGCACAAAGAGGGTGTCTTTCGTCATTTTCTCAGCTCACAATAGGAACTCTCGGGTAATCCCGATAAATAGTTACGCGTGCGTAAACCGTTATCAAATAAATATGTGTATACATTAAATAATAGAACGACTCCAGCATTAAGGAATTTAATCCTTGTAAAAAAATGTCACATGCACAAAGACACCCAGACTCAACATGCATTCGTGGAT
This sequence comes from Trichoplusia ni, assembly GCF_003590095.1. Taxonomy (NCBI): domain Eukaryota; kingdom Metazoa; phylum Arthropoda; class Insecta; order Lepidoptera; family Noctuidae; genus Trichoplusia; species Trichoplusia ni. The sequence goes on from NC_039494.1 coordinate 9,253,154, forward strand.
CACACAAATGCTTGTCTTACGCGGGGATCGAACTAACACATCGCGCTCAGTGGGTTTGTGTTGTCAAATCTGTTTTTAAAGTAAACATCGTGAGAATGATTCATTATTAAATGATGCAATGGTTTACTCACGCTTATTTACCGGGATGGCCCGACTGTTGGTTTCCTACTCCCTATTTCACAATTTGACAAAAACATGTCAGATTCCAGCCTTTCAGTTTATTGTAGTTTTTTTTGGACTAAACAATTATAAAGTACGTGCATTGGAAAGTCAACCTTCTCACCGTTGAAATAAAAATGCTAATGCTTTTATCTTGTTGGTCCAATAAGTAGCTACAATGTAGTATTATTGTGTAGAATTCATTTATTATTGTTGTTTCACACGCTTATATTAGTTTTGACCTTATCAAAAACTAGTTTTTGAATGCTGATCACAAATATATTAAAATCGTATCCTTTTTCAACAAAACTATTGAAATAAATACGTCTAAAATAATCTAGATAAGTTGACAATCGATTGATTAGCATTTCAGAAATCTAGTGTCACAGTTCATAAGCTCGTGTTTCGATTATTTTATTGTAACGCACTTTTCATTTATTCCTGGTTTGTGAAACACAGATCAATATAAAAAGTACTTAATTTATATACCGTTCAAATCTTTTGATAAGATTTCTGGTTGGTTCTAAGACTTATTCATCGATTAATCTCAGTCGTGACGTCAGATGATTTGTTGGGAAATTGATCTGACAACTAGAAAGCAGTATTCAAGCTTTATTTTATTAAAAGATTACTTTTATACAACATTGGTACCTATATATTTTTATAATGTTGTAAATAAATTGACGTCAAATCCTAAAAACACAATATCTGGATTTGCAAACCTCTATCATACGAAACCGTTATTTTAATGACGCCGGTATGATATGTTTAAAACATAGTAGTCAATTCTACACAATTTTATTGAAATTTCAACTTCTTTCAATAAAAAAAAACGTATGTTTTCTTTACCCTATGAGTGCAGTCACCACCATATACCCTCATTAAGGTTGCATCAGGCGCGGATCCAGTCCTCAAAGAAGGTTGTGGTCACAGCCACCCGATTATCAGCCAAGTACAGGGCCGATTGTGCTATTTACAATGGTCGAATTTCGACCTTGCTTCAAAACAATCATGCCTTATAAACGACATGAATTTGACTTGTTTCCTTTGTTCTGAACATTAGGCGTTTAGCCTTAGGAATGGGAATGAATATCGTTTTACTATCCGACGATGTTGTCAAATGTGAAACGGTGACGTAATAATTAGATTTGGGTTCCATGGATCCGCGCCTGTATCGCGTAGGAGACTAGTCTGAGGGTATCGGAAACTTGTGTTGTCATGTGAAAGACGATCATCAGTCAATTAAACCTACTTAAACTCTAAAAGAGTAATTGTGATACAAACAATCTAGTTTTTTCTTTCTTTAAATTTGACACTCTGCTCTTTATTACTCCACTAAATTATTTTCTACCAACCAAATATAATTTAGTTGCCCGCCAAAGTATTATTGTCGCTAGACAATGCGTTAGTGAGATAAGTTTGTAATTTAAGCAAATGAGCTTTTATATTAGAAATCATTTACAAGAGTTATCTCTTATGAGTATTAATAAGCGTATTTAAAATATTATACGTCAGTATTTTTGTAATAGGTAATTGAAAATTACGTATTTATAAATATTAGCATAAGCGGCCTTTTTTAGAGATCACAGCTAAAATGTAAGTGCCAATAAACTTTCATCTCACTAGCGCCATCGTCGCATAGCGGCAGTTTCACGCAACTTTTTCTAATAGACAATTTTATTGTATATTTATTTCAACCGTTTGTTTATGACCGAAAGTATTATCATCATGTTTTTAGTTACTTATTTATTTTTTATTGTAGATGATATTGTTAATAAATTGGTAATTTTATTTTTAGTGTTGTTATTGCTATTTTTACACCGGTTAGCATGAAAAGTGAAACGGAACTTAAGTTTGAGATGTTTAAGGCTTTAATTATTAGTCCATAATTAAATTAAAATCGCTACTGACTCTATATACATCCATATATTTGCTATAGTGACAGAAAAATCTGCTTTATTTATTTTTTTGAACAAAAAACGATTCCCGCATAATTAATCTTAACCTTGTGTCGCGGGTTTCACACCCGCTGGTCTGAGTCTGGTTTTGAACACCCAGACTCAGGACAAGCATTCGTGGATCGCACAAATGTTTGTCCTACGCGGGGATAAAATAGTAGTATTTATACTTAATTTAAAGACACCCATTACATTTAAATATATCCATCTCTACTTTATAACTTAAAAAACAGAGATAGAACGATTAAACCACGTCTCAGACTGAGTGATGTTTCAGTTTTCGGATTTATTTAGCAAGTTGAGTGCTTATTTTATTTATTCGAAATTATCGAATGTAAAGTTTAAATTGTTACGCAATATTCTAAAAAACGACACTTTTAATGAGTAATTATTAATGAATTAAGTATATTATTAATGAGTATTTTTATGTGAGAAATAAGGTATTGAGATCATTTAGCACTCAATTTGTTTTAGGTATATTTCTCTTGCACAAAGCATTTCTTGAATTCATTGAAAATATACTGAATTTCAATATTGAAAACTGAAATTCGTAAGTTCTGGTGATCAGTCTTCTCTCTATATAGGGAGAGGCTTTGCCCAGCCGTGGGACATGCTTTAATATTACCTTTATTCTCAAATGGTCCAATATGCTTTGTGCAAAAGAAGCTAAAGTATTCGTAATTGCTTGACCCCCAGTAGATTTTAGTATTGCCAGCTTTAAAAATCATACACAAAGCAATTTTTAATTTTCATGTCCTAGCCCGTATCAGTTCAAGAAATCAAGATAAGATTTGTCCAAAACCTTGTCCAAAGTAAAGGTCAGTCGTCCAAACAAACCTATATTAATATTATAAAGAGGTAACGTTGCGGTTTCTTAGGTTTACGCGAATGTTAGACATTAAAATGAAACTACTTAAAATTTTATCGCGGTTTAATTTGGTCACGGGCAAACTGCAGCAGTCTGCCCGTGACCATGATACCTGCAAAGGTGTCGAAACATAATCAATTTCATTTCAAGAGGTAACGTTTTTGAGATTGTAGCGTTGTTTTCATCTCTGGTACTGTAGAATCCGTTAGAAAGAACATTTAGTTACATAATACCACGTTATATGGGCGTGTTCTTGGCTATATAATGATAAATACAGCCCAATGACTCAATAATAGGGATGATGACATTTTTTTTGCAGTGTCCGTCTTGTAGTTTTTTGTATAATAATGGATACGTATTTTTAATTTGTACCGCAAACATAAATTGACCAAATTACAGTGAATGAAACTTACGCGTGACGTCACGATTGAGTATAAATTTTACTTTATCGTTACGTCACAAGCCCCCTCTCCTAAACTTTAAAGCAGTTACTCTTTGTCAATTCTAGTTTATCTGAAAAAGGAAAAAATACTTGTCTCATACTTTTCAATTATCTGAGGGACTAGATTTTTTCTTTTTATACCCAGTCATCATTCCTATTTGATAGTCTTAATAATATTTAGCATAGAGATAGCTGATCTCTGAATGGGTAAAGGACTTGTTGGATACTTTTATACGGATAATACCGGGTGGTATAGCAGTACAATGTTGTATTATTTTGACATCCAAAACTTCAGCTATTTTAAATAATAAACAACTGATTCAAAATTGATAAGTGACAGCGTTAAATGAAAAATGAATGAATCAGTTCATCCAATCCGAAGATAACGATGATTTATGAACTTCCTATTTTTTGAAGTCCGTTCATCTTTTTTTATTTGCCGTGAAATAGCTGTTATTTGGTTCATCAAGTATGGTATAATAGTTTTTATATGAAGTCAATAGTATGTTTTTGTTGTTAAAATAATATTAGTATTATTTCACCTCCATTTAATGGTTTTCTTTGACTCGAGTAGAAACATAGATACAGACAGACATTAGAACCGTCCATTTTACAATCGAAAGCCTTTTCATGTCCATTTGAAACAAATATCATCATTCCTCACAGCAAGCTTAGTAAGTACTCATTATCTCGCTTTTCATTCTGTGTATACTTGCATAACTTTCTTGAGAATAATTCATCATCATCATCATCACTTAAAAGGCGCAATTTACTCACGCGTATTTATCGGGATTGCCCGACGAGTTTCGCTCATGATTAAGGACTCCGGTTGGGTCCGAAACTAGTCGGACGATCCCGATAAATACGCGTGAGTAAACCGTTGTCTTTTAAGTACATTTTGTGTACCTTGTCTACCTAACTGTAGTTGAAAGAGACTGCTATATGCCGAGTTTTGCCGTCTCTGTCCCACTGCTGGTGTTGCTAGTTGTTTTAATAATGTGACTAACAAAAACTCTCCGATTTGCAGGTAACGTGGAAGATTGTATCAAAAGTAACTCGGTGTTAACTAATTATAAGTATTCAATGTAGAAAGGAAATCAATAAATATAGTAAATTATATTATGTATAGAAAATAAATTATCTGGTCGAACCGTATATTGGTTTTTATTTTTCAATACAATTGTGAAGCATTTACGGACTGTATGATGTTAGAATAACAGGATAATAAACCCTAATTATTAACAAACCCTAATAAAAAAATTAACAAGGCTAGCCATTGCTCTATCAAACTTGTTACTTACCCGTTTTTTATATTACCTCCCGCTTATCCTATTCATATTATATAGCCCCTTTTTACCCGGGAACATCCTCGTGGACATTCTCCACCCTGGGGAAGGCGGAGAGGTATGCAGACTTCAGACAGAACCTGGATTAACACAGGTGATTTTATATCCCCATCAGATCATCTTCGATTTCTAGCGGAACTGGCAACAGTAAGTTATAGGTAAATAAAACAACTATATTAGGGATATCAATGATATACTTCAGTACAATTGTTCACACAGGACTTAGATATGACAACGTGCGTGGTCACGCATGCAGCAGTACCGGCTTCGAGAATAATTATTAAATAATCCTATTATAATTATATAATAAATGTGAAACATTGTATGGATGTTTGTTCGTCTTTCATGCAAAACCACTGAACGGATTCAGACGAAACTTGGTACACAGATAGTTTGTAACGAGGATTAACATATAGGATAGTTTTTATCCTGATTGTATTTTCCCGCGGGATCATTCTCAATTTGCAGCGGGCTTAGCCGCTGACGACAATGGTTAAATATTATTAGTTGTGAAGTCATTCACAACTTAACAATCTTAGTTTTGATAGCTTTCGTTCACAGATTATAAAATTCCGATATATTATATATATTATATTATTCATTATTAAAACTTATTAAGATGATGCGAACATTGCAGGATACATATTATAAATTACTTGTGATACCACAGCTTTCGCAATGCATTGCGACTCGCCTCATGCAAATAAACCTAGTTTTATTACATTGTGTAAATTACTGTTGGTATAGAAAATACCTAGTATTTATTGCTAAGAAATCTAAAATTAATGTTACGTAGTAGTAAACATTGCTTGTTATCATGTACTAACCGCCTGCAGTGGGGAAAACATGGGTAAAATCACAAGCTTAGTGACCTATACTTGTTCTCTAGCTGTGGGGATACTTGTAGTCTGGCGTTTATTAGTCTTTGTTAATGGCGCCCACCGTGGGGCAGGTCAAAACTTTATCAATGCTCGCTTTCTGTATGAGGCATTCAGTGGGACAGTCATAGGCTTGAAGTCTTATAAATAATGGCGCTCACCGTGGGGCCCACCACAACCATTCGAACCATCGATGCTGGTTAATATAAAAGTCCCGTCCCATGGTAAGGGGGACGGCAACTAGTCGATTGTAATGCATTTGATTAAAATATAGTATAAGTAAGATATTTTCATAAACAAAACATTGTTGATCCTTACAAAATTGGATCGTTTGTTATATCTAATGAGATTCAATACACGTCAAATTTAAAAATAAAAATATTTGACAACTAAAATGCATAAAAAAGTGGTAAACACTTCTTAAAATACTGCCTATTATATCTATTTTCGATATATAGAAAACTATACACGCAGTAAAGTAAAAAAAAAAATGATTTAATAAATAAAAACATTAAATTTGTTCAGCTGCTTTCAAAATACTGAGTTTCCAAAAAGCCGGTACTGTTTACAAAATTCATTACAACTATACACAATTATTATTTTATAATACAGTAAGTATTTAAATACAAAAAATAAATCATAGAAAATAAATGCGTGGAGAGACTTATAGTTTTTATTGCACCTGTGATTGCCGCCATTCTGTTCTTTATCGTATCAAAATTGTATTTAAAATAAACGTCTTAAAAATTTGTCCGTTTATCTATTGGTTACAAGGTCCATGGTATAAAGCTAGACTAGTCAGATATTAAGCAGTTATGGTCCATCCACTATTTATCTGTTTCATTTACGGCGAACGTCTAACCAGACTATAAGTTTCAAATCTTCCAGCTGTCAAAGCGAGACAGCATGAAATACGGTATAGCGTTGACTCTTTCACAACTGCAAGAGATCTGAGGAGGTAGGAGTCCTAACCTCCTGAAATAATAATTGTGAGATAAGTTTGTTTTTCCCACGTTTCTATGCACTAACTTTTCTTGTTTGTTTGTCGTTCCGAACTCAATTTTGAGGCAATTCCCGATAAGCTAGCAGGCTGAAATTTTCAGGATAGCTTCAAACCTGATGACAATGCTATTTACAACTATAAAAACGGCTGGACTGATTTTGATAAAATTTGAATGGAGTGTCATTTAAAAACGGGTTTTCAGATTTTTTTAATCTACTAATTATTTGGTTTATTTCAAATACAATTTTAGATAAAAAGAAAACGTCAATACAGTTGTTATCGGCGTCTCGCAGTTAGCTTTGTATCATTCATAGATATATTTATATAAAACAGTTTCTTTCACATCAAAAATAAGTTTTAAACATTGAACGAAAGTCACTAAACTTTATGAATATAATTGAATAAATACATGGTATATAAGGATATTGTCACCGAGGTCGTCCGCGACGAAGGTGGTGTGATGATCTTGTCAAATACGCGGGGCACAAAGGGTCAGAAATCGCAACAGACAGAGAGGTTTCGAAGAGAAAGGGGGACTTTGCCCAGCAGTGGGGACAAAAACAGGCTATTGAAAATGTATATATATACGAAACTATATAAAAAAGATATCCACCCTTGAAAGGGAATTATTATACAAGTTTGTTTGAGTTATTGTTGACCTGTTCGTAATATAAAGGTTTACAAAGTGTAAGTATACAATAACTTATATTTTTATAGGGATACATTTTTCATTATCGCAAGCATTTTTCTCAAATTGTCGTCTGATTTTTAATAGTATACATTTAACACGATATACTGTCTGATATTAATTAAATTAGATTTTATATTTATTATATTATAAATGGATAAATATAACGTTTTTTTTTCAGTGACTTTCGTTGACTGTTTTTTATAAACAGCGTCTTTTAAAAGCCTTAATTTTGATTAGATATGTTATACAGATATTTCTTTTTATACTTTTAAAATATGTTTTTAATTTATAGTGTCCTCTACATTATAAAAAAACATTTAAGTGCATTTTCTTTCCTTCCAATGAATTATGACTATTTTTATAACACTTTATGAAAAACACTTGACACGTGCTTGTTATGGTTGTACCTTCAAAGTCATAACGAGCTTTCGGCTATCATTTTTCACATCTTGAGCAGTCGTTACAGGTAGTCAGGAGCTAGAAAATCTGACAACCAGTCTTACTAAGGGGTATCGTGTTGCCCAGGTAACTGGGTTGAGGAGGTCAGATAGGCAGTCGCTCCTTATAAAACACTGGTACTTCGCTGCATCCGGTTAGACTGGAAGCCGACCACAACATAGTTGGGAAAAGGCTAGGATGCAGAGTTGTGTCAAGTATTTATTTACAATCGGATGAACTAATATAAATTCAATTATCTTACCTTTTCATGTTTTGAACATCAGAAAGAGAGAGAGATGTATTTAAATATTTTTATAATCTTAACATCTTTTTAAATCTGTTTTGTACCTTGATTTTCAGGGATCCTTATAAATAAATCCCTTGATACAATCTATGAATGATATTTGGCTATACATAAGAATTGAATTCGTTAATGAATTTGTTTTTAATAAATAGTAATTAAATTCGATTTAAATGAGATTCAACAATAGTCAATGAATATTTATTTAGAATACAAAATGAGGGTATTTCAGTATTTTTTTAACTGTTCAGAAATTTAGTTAAAGGGGCCTTTTTATAGTTATGGAAAGTCTCTTGAAGTGGTTTCCCAGCAGTGGGATATCAGACCAGAATTATTTAGAAATTTACTTCATCATACTTTAATAAAAATACTATTGGCAAGATATGGCATAATTTGTATATACCCTCATTTAGTAATTCTAAATAAATATCGAGTAAGAAGAAATAAATAAATTAGCAAAGCTAAGAGTTAGATATCTTAACATTTTAAATTCGAGAATTTGTTAAGTGTATCCATAGCGTTTTGGCATACGATTTAGCACCAAATTTTGGCGAAATATCATTTTTTTAATACAATCTTTTCTATCACAATACCTTGAAATAATAACTTTATTATTTTATTTTTTGTATGACAAACTAAAATTCAATTTGATTGAAATATTAGTAATTTGGATTCTTTTATAAAGAAATGTTTAACTCACGGCTCTATAGAGATACGAAAGATGAGTTTTCTTTTGCTCAGCAGTGGGATTCCTCGGTCTAGTAAATATTTTCATTATGCAAATTTATTTTCTTCTTATTATGTGTGCAGATTTACTATAAAAACATCGATTACCTAATTAGGTTTGATCTTTTAAAAGTAGGAACGTTTTTGTGCGCTTATATCAAGGTAAAAGTTATTTACTTGTAATTTTTATTAATTCCAAAGTATTATAAATAGTCCAGATTGTATTATTTAATTAAAAAGCCCAAATCAATAAGCTGGTCCTTGTTGGAATAATTTAATATTTTCGTTCGTTAATTATTTTTCGGCTTTTTAAGAAAGGCAAGTAAGAAAATGGATATTCAACACTTGCAAATTGACGGCAAGTTGGGTAATAATAAGAAATTTTATGGTACTTTTTGTGCAATTTATGCAACAATTTAATTTTAAAAGATTTCCACTCGATATTAATTAACGAAAATATTAAAATTAACCCCACAAAAGGCTTGCGAATAAGAATAAATAGAGAGACAAGTACACAGCTACGCTGCATACAAAATAATAAAATAAAAAATCATCTCATTCAATGAGAAAAATTGTAAATAAATCAGTCGTTTCAGAAACTATTTAAATAATATAATTTATTAAATAACTTGATAATTGATAATGATTCATTCATTCCTGACTATTGTTAATTGTCTTCAGTCGACTAAAACTTTGTCGGGTGGCTAAAAGTGACTAGCCACCGTATTTTTAATCGAAACTTAACTTTTAGATGTCTTTAAGTCTGTCGTTATTTTATACAGAAACGACAGACAGACAGACTGTGATACAAAAATGATTTACATTTATGTATACGGGTATACAACTTTATTGTTTGACTAAAAAAGTATAAAGTGATACAGTTGACTAAATCTAAATTTCGATTGCAGTCTTTAATTAATTGCCATAGACTAATAAGACCACAATGTTTTAAGTCGTATTATTTGTTGTCTATCTAAGTCAGATTGTGTTTATTGGCTGACTAAATTGTTTTTAGTCAGTCTGATCAAGCACGCCAATTATTCGGCAGTGCCTAAAAACTTATTACTAATAGTTAACCTGGCATCTATATAGTGATGCAGTTTTTAACCTTAAATAGTTATTAAATATGAGATACAGACAATTAACACCGATTTATTACTAAGTATAGATGATTAGTTGACTAATTTGGGACTGGGTTTTGGGATCAAGGGACACATACATACATACATGAATCATTACCACATCATCAATAAAACTAAATAAAATAATCATCACAAAAGCTGCGAACGTTTTTTATTAAACGTTCGTTTCAAATAACTATTTTTGGAACCTAAACTAATATAAAAACCGCTTAAGGGGTAAAATATTAAATTAAATGGCATCACAATCACAGATGTATGTAAAAACTTTAAACCTATCTTAGGAATCACATTTTTAATGATAATAAAATTATAATAAACGTACGAAATCACAGGTAAACAGATCATTATTCTTAAAACTATTGGAAATTCAAAATGGCTGGTCGGGCCGCTAGAATGGCGCTTTCTAACCTCCATCTGACAAACGTCATTGTAACTCGGGCGACATTTTAGCGCTCCGCGAGTCAAATACACGGCGTCCGACCTTTTCACGCTTACCTTAAGTTTCCTATCTTGAACACACACCTCTCTCGTAACCACAGAAATAATACTGTGCCTAAAAAGCTTAAAATTACAAATAAATACATTTGAAATTAAATTTACAATAAAATTATATACTAATTGTGACGTATTAAAATTAAATCTTACAAAATCAGTACTGGAATTAAGCGGAATAACGTAAAGTTCTTGAACACGCACTTTCTTATTACTAAATCTACGTATTAACGCACGCCCGCTCATAGTTTCACAAGATCGCGAATTATAATCACAATCGACTAACTTACTTAAACCGCCTAAATCTTCAAAACTCGGCAACCCTAACATCCGACACAACTCCGTGATAGCAACACCACAATTCAACGTTCGAAATTTGAAATTCACACTTCCGTTTCCGGCACTATATATCGAATATGATATTATAATATACACACTAAAGATTATATAACACTTTGTAAGTGCAGTCAAATTTAAAATGGTTACGCATGACACTAAGTTAGTTACGCTGGGGTCCGCTCGGGGTCGCGGGCGTGCGGGGCTACTGTCACTGGGGAGAGGACTACGGGGGTCACTTACAACGAGCTTATACTTAGTGGGGTCACAGGGGACGGGGCTACTGGGAATGGGGTCATAGGGACTACAGTTACTGGCTTTTCTAAGCGCAAAGGTAGTGGGATTTCTAGGGGTATAATGGGGGTTAAAGGGGTCTGGATGGGGACATAGGGGGTCGCGCGCGGGCTCCGCTTGTCCACTGTACTGACGTGGTTTTAATGGTTAAGGGCAATGCTGTTTTTTGGGTTTCTTCAAGTGTTCCTCGTCAATCCCAGATTTGGGGACCTGGAATTTGTTTGAATTTGATAACATTAGTTGGGTATGGTTCAACTCATTTGTGCTCGCGGCGCTATGTGTGTATTGACAGCAACTTTTTATAATAGAAGTTTTAACTGACGCGGTTGGTCCGTAGATGGGTGACTATATTTGTCATAGCGAGTTCCTCCGTGTTTCGGAAGTTGAAAATTGTGGGTCCCGGCTGTTATTCCTACATCTTTGACAGTCGTTACAGGTAGTCAGAAGCTAGAAAGTCCGACAACCAGTCTAACTAAGGGGTATCGTGTTGCCCAGGTAACTGGGTTGAGGGGGTCAGATAGGCAGTCGCTCCTTGTAAAGCACTGGTACTTAGCTGAATCCGGTTAGACTGGAAGCCGACCCCAACGTAGTTGGGAAAAGGCTAGGCCAATGAAAGCCGATGATGTTTTTATTTATGTGACAGTGACACACAAATGAAAGCTGTGTTAGTACACAACGTCACTGTATATATACAGACTACCCACACATGACGCCGGTCGCAAATATGATTTGAATTGACTATATTAATGATGGAAGGTATATTGTCAAGAGTTCATGTTAAATCTGGACTCTTGGACAAATATTATTATTTTATATTAATATTGGTAGGGAGAATAATCATTAGGGGATGTTAGTCATTACATTTTAGAAATAATCCTTATATCTAGATTGTATGCAGATTGAATATATTTTTAGTAATTTATATTCTTTTATGGCTAAATTACTTAACTGATTTTGACGAAGTATATTTCGCAAAAAGATAGTTTATGGTAACCGACATTCACGCAGGCAAAAAATTACAATTTACAGTTTCATAAAATGTTATTTCATTGTTCAGTTAAAAATTATTTCATTTCATTTCATGGACTATACAATAAATAACGAAGTATAATATGTGTAAGTAAGTTTGTTATCCATACCTCAGTATACCGCTCGCCCTTAAGCGATACAATCTTGTTGTCCCTATAGCGAACCATCTTCTTAGGCTCAATCTTGGGAGCGAGCGGTTTGTGTTCCTTCTGGTCAGCGTTCTTATCAACGTAGGAATATCTGAAATATAAAATATGAATATTAGTCTTCTATTAAATATTTTTATGATCATAATCATGTCATCATATATTTATATCATCTCCTAGTCCTTTTAATTCCTATGCCTCTTATCGGGGTTCTATTCTGAGGGGTCGCAAGTTCGACTCACGACCCACCTCGTTAGCTCATGATTAAGGACTCCGGTTGGGTCCGAAACTAGTCGGGCCATCAAGATAAATACGCGTTACCGTTGTATCATTTAATAACAAATCATTCTCAAGATAGTTACTATCGAAATTTGATCCTGTTATTCAGCTCATGGTCATCGCCAGACGCCTGGCCCTGCTCGCGCCGGTGCAGCAGGGTGGATCTAGAATGTTCTAGAAGACGCTACAGACCTGGCTATGATCCTGTTCTTGAGCTCGTGGTCGTCGCAGAGCGGCTGGCGCGCGGCGGAGTGCAGCGCGGCGGCGGAGAGCGCCTGGCCCTGCTCGCGCCGGTGCAGCAGGGTGGCCGCCGCTCGCTCTACGTCGCCCTGAGCTATCGACACGCAGTGCTTGATCTGGAGAAATAAGACAGGCGTCTTGGGAATAGAGAATAAAACTAGAGAAGTCAGCTTAAGCCTTGGAATTCAAGAGATCCGAGTGTAGAAAACGAGCACCAGACTGCGTGTTTAATTAAGCAAAGCGATGCTGTGTAGTGGAGAAACGGATAAATATTAAATTTGTCCCAAGAGGGACAAAGCAGTCGGTGCCTACTTCCAGTCTAACCGGATGCAGGTAAGTACCAGAATTTGACGAAAAGCAACTGCCTATCTGACCTCCTCGTAGTTCGACTGCTTGCCAGACTTCCTAGCTTTTGACTAACTGTAACGACTGTCAAACATTTATAAATGACAGTCTTGACCCACAGTTAAACATGCCTTCAGAAACACACAACCTGTAATTGGCTTTTTGTCAACTATGTTTGTTTATTCATTAAGTTTTATCTTTTAAGCTGTAAATCTTCCACGTTACTATAAATAAATCAATAAATAAATGGTCACCCCATCCACAGACCCAACGCATCAAGCATGGCTTGACCTGTGATCGATCAACTTGTACAGTTGTAGGTTAGCCATGAGCTCCTCATATAACCTGCCTAAATTTGCCTTTCTTTTTAACTTACCTCCATAGCACAGGAATTTGGGAACATCTCTGCAAGTGCTCGACACTGCTCAGCATGCTCATCTCCCTCCAGTAAGGACCGCCGCCCGCCCTCAGCACTCTCCGAAGACTCAGAGTTTGAGTGAGAACTGAAGATGCAAACAGCAGACAAGTGATCTTAAGAGATGTCAGCAAGATATGGAACCTATTAGGGCTGATGTCTGCCGGGGAAGCGGGAATGTCCGAAAAGGGCAAAGGAAGGTATATGGGTGGGTTTTAGTCAGTAGTCTTCCACTCCCTTCCGCTCAACCCAAAGCGAAAGGAGTCGTTTGATGATTTCCCAACCGGAAATAAAGAAGGGTAACTTGTTGTTAAGGGTTGTTTTTCTACCAGGTAACCATAGGGAAAATTTACACTAAGTTATTTGAACAGGATAATCACACTAATATAATAAATTCGAATGTAAATGAGTGTGTGTCTTGTATGTTAAAATCTGCACGCCCATATGATCCGATTTCGATGAAATTTGGTATTGAGGTAGCAGACACCTTGGATTATCACATGGGCTAACTTTATCCGTCTTCGATAAAGAAAAATATCCAGGGTAAGCGCAGCCGAGGGTAACAGCTAGTTATAAAATATATCTTACCGGTTATTCTTAGTAACAGGTGGTAACATTTCACTTAAGTTCTGTAGAGTTAGACTAATTTTATCGCTGCCAGCAGAATCATCTGAAAAATACAGGTTTATACAATACATTTCGCCTTACGACAAATAGTCATTAATAATATTAATACTAGGATAAAAAATTCGCTGTGCTGAACAAGCAAAGCCGAAATATTCAAAATCAAATTCAAACCCGATGACAATACCATTTTCAACTATAGAAACGGCTGAGCCGATTTTATTAACATTTGAATGGAGTGACATTTAAAAACGTGGGTATTTTGATTTTTTAAATCAATTAATTATTTCTATAATCTTGAAGGTTTTTCTATAGACGCTTCTATACGTTTTTGCCTACGTTATGTTTAAATTCCTTTCTGTTCAACCCACCCCTTAAAAGGGTCTAACTATTTTTAGTAGCATTGTCGAGGTCACTTCCCCACTCCATGGATTACATGTTTTGAACATTCAACGACCCATCACTAACGCTAATATCTATAAATAAAAATCACACATTTTATACAATTCTTATGGGGCCGAAATGGAAAGGTATTAGAAATTAACTGAATATATTCAGAATGGTGTGGGTATTATAAATATAAATATTAACCAATAGGGATGACGACCAGAAGCCGACCCCAACATAGTTGGGAAAAAGCTAGGCCGATGATGAGGGATGATGACAAATATTTTTATCATATGCAATTGTCTGTATTTTTTCTTTTGTCCCGCAATCATAAATTTATCAAATTACCGTGATTGGAACTTAAGCGTGACGTCACGTACCCTCTCCTAAATTTTAAAGCGTTTAACTTTGTCAATTACTTTTGTTCAGATAAAGGCAAAAATACATATGTCTAAACTTTATCATCCACCTAACGAACCTAAAAGATTTTTGCTTTTAATAATTTTTGCCGAGTCATCATCCCCATTCTATTGCACAGGTAGCCCAGTGGTTTAGTTTGCCACGACAATATACATTGGACTTGAAGTCTTCCCAACACAGTAATGCTCGTTATAAATCAAAATTATTAAATGATGCATAGGTTTACTCACGCGTATCCATCGGGAGTGCGATCCCGCCGCGTCAGCTCATGATAAATACGCACTCCCGATAAATACGCGTGAGTTAACCGTTACATCATTTAATAATGAATCAGTCACACGATAGTTACTATAAAAAAATGTTCTTTGTGCATGTGATTTGAACGTCTGGGGAAACCCCCCTTGATAAAAATATTAAATTATTGAGTGTTGACGACGTGTATATATAAAAAGGGTACTTCTCACCATGGTTTGATAGAGAATCTGTGTCATCTCTTCGCGACAGCTCAGCCTCCAGCTCCAGAACCCAAGAGCAGACGACACCAGCATCCATGTGAGCGAATTCTGGTACGTATGCTGACATCATCTCTATAAACCCTGGAATAGAGAAATATAGTTGATTCATTTACTCATTAACTTTTACATATAAAGAAAAGAGAGAGAAATACGTTGAGTTATGTAATTGATTGCGAAACTACGAAACATGAGAAACTGTGTGGCAACCAACACCTGTTACGGTATGTCCTGTCATGGTATGGACATGTCATGTGGGGAACTGTTGGGAAGGCGTTGAGTATGGATGTGGATGGATATAGGACGAAGGATGGATTGTGTGAAAGACGATATGGCTGCAAAGAGTGTTTCTTGTGAGATGACACATAATTAGATAAGGGCAAGGGAATTATGATGATTTATTTGCTCATTATGGTAAACTACATTTTCTGGGCTTTAAAAGCGGTGATGATAACTGAGTTCGTTTCACCGTTTTTTCTCAGGGTAGCTCGTTAAGAAAAATCGACTTTATCTTCAAAAAATACGTGTAAAAGTGATTACGTCTACCCAATTTGCAGAATAAATGATTTCGATAGTATAGTATATCTACGTGTCCCGCGTTCTTCAAGCTTCTGTGTGATCCACGAATGCTTGTCCTGAGTCTGGGTGTCTTTGTGCATGTGACTTGAATGTTAGTGAAACCGCCCGCGACACAAGTGAATGGTAAGTGGATGAGGAAGTAAAACAGCCCTGTAATAAACCTGTGTCCGTTTTTCGCATCTACAAACGTCTTACTTTAAGAAGTAGATTGTTCCTGGTATAAGGAATTGTAGAGTTGTTAGGAGGTGTTAGGACTGTTGTATTTTAGAGTTCCTTGCCGGTTCTTCTCCATGGGAATGAGAGTCGCTTGTTCTAGTATCTAGTTTCTTAAACGTCTGTTTTAGCCCTTAGTTATTGGGTTAAGGCTACCTCGCATGGTATTAAAGGCCCTAAGATCTTTATATTGCGGAACTTAGGGTAATGCGAATGAAGACATTATCTTTTTCGATGTCCGTCGGATAGTTTAATGGTTAACTAGCTTTTCCTCTTAGGCCCACCTGCTACAAATTGAAAATGATCCCACGGCACCAAAAGATCGGGATAAAAACTATCTTATCTGTGTACCATGTTCTCATCAAATTCATTTAGGAGTATTTGCGGGAAAGAGGAACAAACATCCATTCACACAAACTTTCGCGTTTATAATATTAATAGGATATTGGTTATTGTGGCTGAGGGCGAGATTGCGAATATAGTTTCTACCATTTTGAATCCAGTTTGTTATTGACATGTTTTCTTTCACGAGTTGTTAATTGTGCCTAAGCATAATAAAGAAAGTAAAAACCTTAAAAAAAGTCGCTGAGACACTTCGCCTTTGGGATCGAACCCGCATTTTGAGCCAACAAAACCATACATAGAATCGCAAGGCCACAACATTTGCTATTTTGTTATTTAAACGAAATACTCCAATCTACAAGTCTACAATATATGTAAAAAGGACAAGACTATTTTGAAAACCAAATCAGGCGTCAAATAAAATACCTACATGTCTACATATAATATAACAATATCACCTTGATACAGCATGTATACTGAAAATATAATAAATAATAAATAAATAAATGGGGAAAACGTCACATACATTGTTCTGAACCCAATATAGTTTTAAAAATGTAAATATTAGTTTAGTTTAATTTATTGTAAAAAAATATTTTAATTGGAACCCAAAGTAAGTTGCTAAAGCACTCGTGTCATGGAATTCAGATACAACGAAGGTACCACAAACACCCAGACCCGAGACAATGTAGAAATGTGAATTTTTACATTGCCCGGGGATCGAACCCGGGACCTCAGAGCTAGGCGACACCTTGAAACCGGTGTTGTCCACACAATAAATATTAATTTGAAGTTCATAAAGTGGTATGTTTTACCCTATTTTGATTTAACTAAAAAGTTTATAAAAAAGTAAAGAATAATGAAGAAATATTAAAGGCCTTTTTTTGTAAGGCATCCTCATCCTCAGACTAGAGTCTGAGACTACCCGACTAAGCGGGTACCTGCTTAGTCGGGTAGTCTCAGAGTCTTACTGTTTGACTATATAAGACTAACAAGAAATGGTGCCATTCTTGTGGTTAGCCATTACAGTTGTGTGTATAACAAGTATTAAAGAATTATAGTATTAAACTAATAGTGCAAGTTAGTTTCTCACTCATCATCGGCCTAGCCTTTTCCCAACTATGTTGGGGTCGGCTTCCAGTCTAACCAGATTCAGCAAAGTATCAGTGTTTTACAAGGAGCAACTGCCTATCTGGCCACCTCAATACAATACCCCTTGGTTAGACTGGTTGTAAGACTTTTCAAGCTTCTGACTACCTGTAACGACTGTCAAAGATGTAAGAATAACAGCCGGGACCCACAATTTAACGTGTCTTCCGAAACGCGGAGGAACTCGTCTTGACAAAGATGGTCACCCATCTACGGACAAACCGCGTCAAGCGTAGCTTGACCTGTGATCGAATCACTTATGCAGTTATAGCTAAGCCACAAGCTCCTCTATTATAGTTTCTCACTGGAAATTATAATTGTTTGCTTCCTTTAGCCATCCATGTCTGTTCTTTTATAACAGGGGTGGATGGTCCCTGGTAGATACCTCAACACATTTTTGATTAAAGCTCCGATCAAGTCCTTTGCATGTATTCCTGTGTCCCCATAGAAGTCTTTTAATGAAGTTATCCCATGCCAGAATAATAATAAATGAGGCCCACCAACAAGATGTAATAAGTTACTGCTGTGATTATAACTTCTGAATTTATTCAATAGAAACGGAGAGTGGATTTATGAAGAGGTGATGATAGAAGCAGTTGGTTATGATATGTAGTAGAATTTCAACAGTTAATGTAATGTTTTCAGCAAGAGTCTAAAGTATCTTACATTGATTTGAATAGATATAAATATTTTATAAGTTCATGAATGATATTGACCGTTTAGTTTTAAAGATACCTGAATAATCAGTATTTGATATTTTTTATAAACATAAATGTCTAAGAAATAATTTATTAGTTTATTTTTTATTATTTTTATTTTTTATAAATAATTTTTAGTAAAGTGTTTTCTTTTTAAAGTTACTAAAACAATGATAAAATATTTAAATTAGGAACTATTTTATTTTAACAATGAAAGGAGGTTTTATATGATTTCCTTTGTTTTAATTATGAATTATCTGTCAAGGCGAGCGTGTTTTGTTATGCGACTACGTAACACGAATCGAAAGACACAGTGGAGTGACGAAAAACAATGCAAAATGAACAATAATGAGAGATGATACGGTATGCACTAATAAACCACTTTAAATAGATTTTTAGTCAATAAATGACGCATTTTATATATGGATATTAAAAGTATGGATACTTTGTAGTTTTTCGAGAATTTTCTTACCTTCCACATCGAAACAGGGGTCCTGGGATGCTTCTTCTAGAATCGAAATCACATACGAGAGCACAATATCATCAATCACACTTAAATCCGCATTCGGGACGTGTTTTACAATGAACTGAAATAAACTCTCCTTAACGAGAGACTCTTGTTGCGCTATAGCACTCATTATTACCTAAAACACTTTAATTTTGTGTAAAACACTACTAGAATGTAAAGTGTATTCAGAAATATCGTTACGGGTGGCTACACAGTGTATAATGTAGGTTTTATGTCTTGTAATGTCTCTTTTTAACGCTTTTCTACAAGCCCTTTATGTTTATGCAAAGACAAAAATTGTTTTGTGAAAATTTCAGCTGTATTTTCACGGGAAAAATCTGGGATAGAACTGCGAAAATCAATACAAATGTAAGTTTTTTTTATAAACAACTTTTTGTAGTTTTTTGGGCTGGCACACGTTTGCTCGCATACAGCCAAAGTATGTTGTCAAAATATCGATTTTTTATTTCGCAGACGCTTTCATAAATTGAAATAAATTATCTTTGATAAAATATTGACTATACAGTACGTTAAGACTAATAACAAATAAAATTACTCATAAATAGTGGTATTCTGATTAAAATTATTTATCATGAATGTGAAGGCAAATGACAGTTGGAGTTTTCGAACGAAACGCCTGTCAGAGAGGTGAAAAGTGGCGGCAGATTTTAAAAAAATATGCGTCCACTGTCCAGTTGATGATTTGCATAATTTGCATTTCCTTCTATCGACTTTGTAAGTGAAAAATGAATAGAAAATTGGTAATTACTAATTAGTGATTATACCGGTGGGCGGTATGTGGGTGATGCGGTGTAGTGAGTATTTTATTTTGAGATTTTCGATTCACATAATTATATTATTATGCTCGACTACAGTCTTACAACTTTTCGAAAGAGCCTGAAAAAGGCCTTGCAATAAATAGTATTTGATTTAATACAAAAAGCAACAGGTTTTAAAACATTTGGTAAATGTTTATTTGATGATAACTACTTCTTCCGAACCCCTTGGTTAGCAGAGCTCTTGCAACCGTCGCTCCTTTTCTTGAATCGAATTTTGTTTTGGGTGTTCGATATTTTTCACTTCTTTTGGGTTAAAATAATAATGGGCTTAAATAAAACAGCACTTTCTCAAATTAATATATTTCAATTAAAATTTTAAAATATAACGAACGATCATTTATACTCTCAACCTTTATTTATATTATGACCGAGTAACACAACGCCGATTTTCACAACTACATTTTATATTTATTTTACAGTATAACAATAATTATTTGAAATCACAATTGGAACAATTTGGCACAGTGTCAGGTTAGTAGATATAGAATAGAATATTAGAATAACATAACGTAATTGAGAAGAAAAAAGGCCGTAAAAAATTGCCTGTGTTTACTGACAAAAAAGTTTATGGCCCAAATTTGGGTTCATTTTTTTGTCAAAAATCATACATTTAATGCAATAAAGTAAAAAATAACAATAAAAAATCATTTATCCATTTATTTAAGTTGCTTTACGTATTTATTTTCTTAGCTCGGACTAATTTCAATCAATCGTCTATCACCACATATTAAAGTAATAATGCTTAACGTGGGTGTGGAAAAGAGACGCCACACTACCACCCTACGCCGTGTATTGCGCTGTCACGCTCACGCAACGGCAATATTACTTTGAAAAAATGGCGGCAAATATGAAAACATTTAACCATAACCTATAAAACACGACCTTTTTGAAACGCACATAGACAATAAATAACGAATACAATAATTATTGCGATATTTAAACAATATTAATATTTCACGAGACATACTTATTGCTACTTATGTTATAAATAAAATTGTAAATTCTAATAAATAGTGCAATCTATCTACTTTTGGCTAGTTTTAGTGTGAAAGTTAGTTCTTGGAACATTAGACAGTTAATTTATACTTAGTTTTTTCAAAGTAATAGGTTTTTAGATTAAGTACATGTTGTTGTGGAAATGTTTTGTGTAATTAAGGTTTCAGTTGTAAGCGTATTGTTGTACTAGCTGTTGCCCGCGGGCCTACTATGTGTTAATCCTGGTTATAACCGATTTGTGTACAAAGTTTTGTCTAAATCCGTTGTGGTTTTTGCGTGAAATGGGAACAAACATCTATACACACAAACTTTCTCGTTTATAATATTAGTAGGGATTTAGGTAAATGTTTTTTAGAGATACTGCAATTATTTATAAAACAATGTTTTGCTTGAAATTGAACCTTTTCAAGTATTTTACTGTGTAGGCACTCTAAGAAAAAAGTGTCACTCGGTTTCAAATACAACTTTTTTCGTTTTCTAGGAGCATGGTAGTACCACAGCCAAGTTCAGTAACTCAAGTTTTTAAATACAATACATTTCCACTTGCAACATGTATAAAATACAAAATCGTTAACTTTTTAATAAGATTTAATAAATATTTTATATACCTTTTTAAAAAGTTAAGATTTTAAATACAACAAATATAATTTCATAGTTTAATTAAAATAGTTTCTTCAGAGGCAGGCATAACAAGTAGGTACTTCATTCTGTGCACAATTTCCACGTTGTTTTCAGTCCATTGCTGTATTTAAAAAGAAAACTAGATAAAATAGTGAATTATATAATTCAATGGACATTTCATAAGTTGGAATTTGAGCACAGACATCTTGTGCAGGTACATATAATAAATAGATATTAATACTATATTATAATCTTTATTTTATATTCAGTTTAATTCTAAGATTTTTTTTTTAGTTGGATACATGACAATTGACGTCATTATTTTAGTGTGCAATGGTTTTTTCTTCCCATTTGAGTTCCAGAACCTTGGTGGAACTGTGATCGAGATTTTTTCACTGGAATAATTTAATAAAACCATTGCTTTTTGTCATAGTATTATACCCAACGCTAAATTATTTTATGTAATGTTTCGTAACAGACTTTTAGTGTTATCTTTACATTTTTTGATGAAGGTCATGAAGGTCTTATTAATATAATGATACATAGCCATTATCTACTACCTTGATGACCACCGTGGTCGAGTGGCGTAAGCACCGGTTTCAAGGTGTCGCTAGCTCTGGGGTCCCGGGTTCGATCCCCGGTCGGGTCAATGTAAAATATCACATTTCTACATTGTCTCGGGTCTGGGTGTTTGTGGTGCCTTCGTTGTATCTGAATTCCATAACACAAGTGCTTTAGCAACTTACTTTGGGTTCAGAACAATGTATGTGATGTTGTCCGCATTTATTTATTTATTTATCATTATGGACCCTGTCGGGCGCAGCTATATCTAAGAAAAGAGGAGTTTAAAGACTTTAAAAAGAGGAGTCTTTTTGGGGTAGCCATAGACGGCGCGTTCGTGCGAGTAATTAGATGATTTCCGAAAAAAAGTGTGGCAGCCTTGTATTAAGTCTGTTACGAAAATTACATGCTAGCTAGACTGACTTATTTAGACACTTTTTATAATATGCCTAACTAAAATTTAATTACTATCTATCTAAATGCTTTGTAGTGATGGGACATTTCACATGTTTCGATAACTTTAACGGATTGATCGATTTATATCGATTTATTTATAAAATGCCTCACATACATTGTGCTTGTATTGTATAAGAAATTAAATTAGTCTAAATTAGTTTGTCTAGCTATAATAAGAAATTGCTGTGAAGGACGAAGTGAGGTTTTATATCAGTTTATTTTATATTATTAAATAGAGACGTTTTTGTAGAAGTATTTAAATCGATATTTTTGTGTATGATTCACAAATGCTTCTTCTAACCCGTGTATTATTAAAGTGAATCGTTTATGACAGAAATAAGAAAAAAACGTGGAAGGTACGTTTTTTCTTATTTCTGTAGTAGTTCAATTGATTTGAACCGTAAGGGAATTATTTAACTTGAAAAATTAACAACTCAGAGCAGGCAAAAAAGTTTTTATCTTTGTTCAAATATAATTTGGAACAGCAATACCACTGGCAAGTTTGTTATAAAATTTAATTAATAACAGATTCGTTTAAGGGATTCTTTACTTCATTTTTTTACACTTTTTTGTTTAAATACTTCCACAAAAGAATTAGACTTTACAATAGATATTGGAAACTTAACATTATTATAATCTTATAATAAGTAACGATGATAGAATTTGGACTATTTGGATATAGTTTATATTTCTCTATACGCATGCTTATCTATACAACAGTGGTTGATTGGGAAGAGTAGAAAAAATACTGTTGAACTTGGCTATGTACTTAATACACGGTTATTTTTAGTCGTCTTACAAAAGCTGCCCAGTTCATGTATACGACGTAAAATATCCCTATGCGAGTTTTTTTTTAAATCAACTAAGATAATAACTGCGAAGAAAAATTTAACAAGAGAAATCTGAAATATACTCTTAAAAATGATAAAAACGCCGCCGCCCGCGCCCCTCACTATTGTTACAAGGCTTGGACCGCGCTCGCAACAGAGCTGTGTTTCTAAAAAACTACGAATTGCATCATAATATTGAAAAAAAAAATGCATTTTAAATTTATTCAAATCTCATAAATACCTATTTTTTTTATCATGAACGTGTTCTAGTCATTGGATACATGAACTGGGCTGCTTTTGTAAGACGACTAAAAAATCACGGTGTATATCAGAAATGTTAAAATTTTATGTTATAGAAAACCATTTTAAAAATTAAGAATAAGTTAGAAGTAATGAAGACGTTTTACCTACTTATACCCACTGACGAACGGTGAAGGCATTTTTTTTGGCTCTTTAATAAATTATATAGATATATAATAAAGATATAAAAAAAAGCAAATATGAATTCGCTAAGCAGTAAAATGCATTAGGCACATATTATATTTAAAAAAAAGTTTCACAAGATTTATTCGCCACTGTTCAAAATAATAATTTGCTTTTAGCTTTCAGAAATAGGAAGTTGTTAAAATAATAAAATAAATAAAAGCCAAATATTGAAGAAGTAATTTACCGTACTATTTTGAAACTGTAAAAATTGCTTTTTCTTGTTAATTCGCAAGTTAAATACATTACAATAATATTTCTTCCACTCTTCTCAATTTTCGTGTGCCCGACAAACCAGTGCATCTAAAATACTGTTTTTCAGTGGCGAAGGCTCCATACAACTCGATTCCTACCGGCTTCCCTTTCGAAATATAGAAAATACTAGTGTCTATTATTTTTCATTATCATTGAAACAAATTAATAATTTACGAAGTTATAGTACTGATATAACAATAAAATTGCTTTTAAAAATAACTATAAAAAAAAATCGCCTACCATTATACACCGCGCAATAAATCCCGCTCACGCACATTTGGTCGTCGTTAGTAAGGACTAAGGTAACTCGTAAGGCGAAACAGGAATCCAGTACAAAGTTTCTATTGCACCGATCGTGACCTTGACGTCACAAAGCGTGCCAATCTTAGGAGCTAGGGAAGCCGCAATTTTTCGAGTTATAGGGACGGAGAGATACGCCAGAACGAGATAGAATGATACCGAACTTCGTTGTCCGCCGGAACGGGATAGAATGATAGTTTCTTTTCACTTTTGGTTCGCGGTCATTTATCTGTCAAACTTTATATTTTTTTCACCAGACCATTTGCATTTCATTCGATATTAGTATAATAATTTAGAATTGGTCATGTACTATTGTTGAAATTTATTTATTTGAGTAAATTAGTGTAAACTAGAGTGAATTAGTGATAGTTTTGTGTCGTGTTATTGCAGTGTGGTGCAGTTTAGTTATATTGTTTGGTAGTCGTCTATTTCACGCAGGTATTTAGGTAAGTTGTTTTAGTTTGTAGTTTTAATAGAAGCAGTTGTTATTTAAGTAGTAATATGTTATAATAGAGTAACTTCGATAGCATGGCGGCATTAGTGAACGTAGAATGCTGCCTGACAGATTATTTGTTGACTGAGGAAACATCCTTTTCAAAGTTGAGTTTTGAAAATAAAAAGCACGTAATTCATTTAGGCCGTGCTCGCCCTGACATGATTATTTTATTATAAACGACGCGATGGGTTTTTCAAACATTTTAATAGTTCTTTTTACAACAAGTATCCTTGGCTCACGGGAAATTGTAAATAAAATAAAATGTTTTGTTTTCCTTGCTTGTTATGCTCAGATTCTAACAGCTTATGGAGCTACACGGGATTTAATGATATTAATAATCTTACAAATTCATCTAAAAACATGTTCAGACCGAAAAACATATCCGTAGTTGTTTATCATTGCATGATTTCGGAAATCATAGGATAAAAACATTTTTTGCTAATACGCATGTAGTTCATAATAAGAATGCTAAAGAAAATTCATCGTACAAGATATAAGATACAAGCCATAATAACTAGAATTCACGCATCACAAGCAAGGTAAGGTTTTTTTTTGGTCCGGCTTCCCTTCTAAGAAAATTCACCCTTCGCCACTGCTGTTTTTATATGATTTTTAATACTTGTTATGCTTAATTGACAATTAGAAAGTTGGCAGTTAATTATGGATTTAGAATAATTGTTAAATTCCAGTTTTAATTGTTAAATGCTGATTTATTATCTATGCTTATGATTTTAAACCCCGATGGTATGGTATAACAAAAAATGGATAAATCAAATTATATTGTCAATTATTAAAAGAAAGAAATAACTAGCTATAAAAATGCTTTAAAAAAAGTATTGCTTGAATAATGACAGAAAGAACGCGGAAATTGGCAGCCATTTTGAATTCGAAACCATCGGGGTTCATTTTAATGATTTTTATAATTTAATTAATTAAATATTAATCCGTAAGACTTATGACTAGACGCTATAACGTATTATATAAACGGCAACATATATCCTTGCTATTCAAGCTTATATATCCCATAAAAAGTATAATCACAATACAATAGTGTCAGCCTGTATGCAACATTTCTTATCTCATACAAATATTTATTAAAAAAAAAACTAACAGCTCCTCCTGTCATTTGTCTGTCAAAATGATGAGCTTTTAAACAGCAATATGCATAATTATGATTTTAAACTGAAATTTTCCATTGATTTCAAAGGGTAAAAATGGAACGCTATTACTGCGAGTCAAGTGCTTGTCTTTCCGTCTGTCACCAGGCTGTATCTCATAAACCATGATAGTTGGATAGATAAAATGTACACAGATACCAATTTTTGTTGTTTTTCTGTAGCCTCGTGTACGGTACCGTTAGTGTCACGATTGAAACTCGCATTTATTTTGCCACTTTTCGAGAACTGCCAAGGGTCTTTAGAATGGACAGAGTAGAGTGACATTTCAAAACATTGCAATAAGGTTCAGTTTCAGTATTCAAAAGATAAATTTCCAAAATGACTTTGGAGGACAATAAAATATATAAAAAAGTATTGCGGACTTAGCTATTAAGATCTGTATATTTATTGCTTACTATTGAAAGAGTCGCACTTAATACTGGCGAATACACCCAACATTGGATGTAAAGTGCTTGGCCAATATTTGATCCATGGGTGGGTATTTGAATAAAAATCTTATTAGTCTGTTTGGTAGACTTCTTAAAAATGTAAGATACATATTTTTGAAGGGTTAAAAGGAACAAAGATAGTGGGGGCTAATAACGTCACTTGTCGGTAGAAAGTGTACTAGTAAGTGACGTCACAAGAGATTTCAACTTACGGCATAATTTTAAAATTTAAATTGAACAAGACAAAATACGTATCCAATATATTTTTGGAAATCTATCTGACAGACTAATTATATTTTTTCAGTTAAATACCCAATTAATTATCAGGTATACTTTGCCACAAACATTGGCCCCAACATTACAATATTGTAATGTTCGATCAATATTTGCCCTAAATAGCTTTACTGAAGTTTTTTACATACTATAAATACTTTGTTTTAAAATAATTAAATAGTTTTAATTCTCTGTCTATCCTACACTAATATTCTCTTTGAATTGTAAATAATTTCTATATAATAAATTCACCATTAGCGCTTGACAGACAATTATTTACTATAGTCGAAACATTACAAATGCGAAAACTAAGTCGTACATACAAACTTATTTATCTCGATAAAAATGGCGCTACTAGTTGTCATTACTTCAAAATCTGTCAACATTTGTTCAGCGTAATTTTAGTTCCGATTTTCGTCGTAAGCAAAAATAAACTGGGTTGAGGAGGTCAGATAAGCAGTCGCTCTTGTAAAACACTGGTATTTAGATGAATCCGGCTAGACTGGAAGCCGACCCCAACATAGTTGGGAAAAGGCGAGGGTGATGATTCAGACTTCTTCCTCACACCGATAGGTTGCGATTGTGGTAGTGTTGTGTATTTTACAATCGATAAAAATATATTGCAGAACATATCGAGAAAAATGTCATGTCACATCCCTATGACTTAACGACCTCGATCTAGACTCAGTTTTCACATTTGTAAGTTCAACTACAACACCAATACCCGTTTATTCGATTCGTAATAAATTAATCGATTTTAATAAAGCGTATTTTTCAAAGGATTCGATATCCTAAATACACAATAAAATTAACTATTTACATAATACATTTTATATTTGTTAAAGTGACAGATATTGTAAAATAAATAAAATTAATATTGCTATATTTATATGTGACTCATATCATTCCCAATAAAACTACCTACCGCTCCCGTTTTTCACACTTAATATACTTTTCTCCTTTTTGAGCTATCTTCACAACAATTTTCATCTAAATCGGACCAGCGGTTTCGTAGTTACACCGAAAAAAAAACTTTAGTATATAGAATCTATCTTTTTCGCTATAGTTTATTTAAACATAAATATATTTCTTTTTGATAGCTATTCTCATATTTATAATAAATCTATTTTAAGCGTATTTTTCTCACAGACTGCAAAATTATTTTTACTAGTCGCATCAAAAATGATTTAAACAAAATCGCCATTAAACATTGTATGAGTATCCTTACACTTAGGCGTGGGACAATGTACATACTTCCAAATATTACAATTATTTTTATAGAATTATAATAAGGATATGGACATTCGTTCATTATATTTTCTTTCTCACCATTCTTTATTTTTCAATCAAAATACACACGCTCTTTTTTTAGTCTTAAAATGTGGTGGTATTTTTATTTTTTCACTGGCAATCATTTTCATCTGACTGGCATTGGGGAATCCCCTGACACTGAGTGTCTTCACTGGTGGCTGGCTAATAAGCCGTATTTATTAATCTTTCATGTTAAGCAACGTTCGCCTCGGTTGACTAATAGATGAGTGACCGACAATGTTACCACATAATAAGACTGTTATATTTAAATTAACATTACCAATAATTTTAGACATCAATTTTAATTATTGCACCAAAAACGACGATTTTTTACTTCGACCTCGCATTGCGAGTGATGTAAAACAAATTTATTATTAATAGTAATTTCGTTAATTTTAAATTATATAAGTAATGGTGAATTCGTGTGTAATCTTAAATTAAGATGGCAGGTAAATTAAACATATATTTTTTTATATTGGCTTAAGTACTTTGCCTTGCTAACAACTTTACCTGTCAAAACTGTGTTTGGTGTTGCCTGTGTAAATAATATAAGTAACATTTTTTGAATTAATTATTTATACGCTGGATGTTGCCTGTTGACTGCTGTGGTCTGATATTATGGAGTTCAGATCTGAATCCCGCAGCGTTGGTGGTGTCCCGAATGGGAAATCCTGGAAAATTGAAAATATTTTTTGAGCCCCCTGTTTTCTTGGCACTTTGCTATATGTATTGCTTGTTATAAGGGACAAAATAATCATAATCTAAGTGCTAGCTTATGTCACTCTCAAAATTTTGAAGAATTTTACTTCAATATGTGAAAACCAGTTCAGCCATTGGGATAGCAGAGAGTGCCACCAAAGGGGTTAAAATACCCACAAATAAGTTTTAAAGTACTACCCTACTTCGTATGTTTAATGATATGTAACAAGGGAGTAAAAATACTTGATTTTCATACAAGTAAGTTTTGAAACCTTTTCAGCTTTATTCTACTGTGTACAGTACCTGTGAGGGCAGCGTGCGCGGCGGCGGGGGCGCGGGGGGCGCGGGCGGGGGCGCGCGGGGGGCGCGCGGCGAGGCGCACTCCGCGCACTCCGCCGCGCCGCTCTGGCTGCGCGTGGAGCGCCGCGACCATGACTCCGGCATGCAGCTGCAGTGTACCAACAGCAAACATACATACAGATCTAGGTTAATACAGGATACATTAAAAATGTAAAACCCCTGACAACAGCCCGCATGATAAATCTTCTTTAGTAGAATTGCAAAGACTTGAATCCTCTTTTCCAACCACCAATTTTCTCAATAAACGAAGCTAAGAACTCTCTTGATTAAGTCACTCTCATCCTCTCGATCAAAAGCAGGAGTCATTTTTTTATTATGAAGGATTACAGCGCATTGCCATACGAATTCTAATAAAAACGCGGATGACGTCACCTGGTGGTTCAGGTTTAGTCAGTAAGAGTCTGACACTACCCACTTCCTCCCCCGAGGGAGTGGGTGTCCATGAGGATTCCCCTGCCTTACCAAAACTAAAATAATAAGAAGTCATTTGATTATTAAATGATGCAACTAAAGTCCTTGGGTCCTCCAACCAACTCCGGTTGAGTCCGAAACTAGTCGGGCGATCCCAATAAATGCGCGTGAGTAAACCAGTGCATCATTTAATAATGAATCAGTCTCACGATAGTTATTATAAAAATAATAAGAAGTCATTTGCTTATTAAATGACGCAACCAGACACAAGTCATTAATCATGAGCCCCGCCGCGTCAGCTCATGAAGGACTCCGGTTGTGTTAGAAAATAGTCGGGCAACCCCAATAAATGCGTTTGAGTAAACCGTTGCATCATTTAATAATGAATCAGTCTCACGATAGTTACAATAAAAATTAAATTGATATTTTAAGCTTATAATTGGGTAGCACATACGCGTGGTGTACGATGTGCGCGCAGGGCAGCGAGGCGAGCGGCTCGGGCGTGTCGGCCAGCGGCTGGCGGCAGCGCGCGCAGGCGGGCGCCGCCCACGCCGCCGCCGCGCGCCGCTGCCGCTCCGCCGCCGCCGCGTCGCCCAGCCCCGTGTAGATCTCCGCCAGGCGCAGGCGGACGCGCCGGACCAACATCTACGTAACAGTTCGCAACCCGGAATAATAAAAATAATATTCCACAACTCTCACACGATCTAGTCTCGAACTAAGCTTGGCGTGTAGTATGTGTACTAGACAACTGATAAACATACTTATATATTTATAAATACATACAAATTATCGATAAATTACACCCAGATACAGAATGAGTGATCGTACTCATCATACACACATTTATGGCCTCCAGCATAGCTTTGAAAACTCGAAGTAAATCAATGTAGATATAATGTTGTTGATTAAATGTTTAATAGCAATCTTTTTAGAAAATCATAACCCCCAATTAAAAATTAATATAATTGGACCAAATATTATGCCCTGGGATACCCCTAGAACGTTACTTAATTTAATAAGGGTTACATGGGTATAGAATAAACGTTTTTGCATATATTGTTTGTGCCTCAATATTTTACTACATTGAAACAGGTATTAAATCGATTCAATATACAATTTAACTCTTTGATGGATGTCCAACATATCAAAAGCTTGTCTTGAATCTAAAGTATAGAGAGATGGATTGAAAAATATGCATGTGAATTAAATTCAACAGAGAGGTCCCAAAAAATTTAGCCTTTACGGTATCACACATTTTTGAAGCAAGTTATGAAATACTTAAGTATGGAAGCATTTTCTTTTCTAAATAATAATCGCGACATTATAAAAGCTTTACGTATTTCATGCAACATTACTTTTATTCAGCATTGAAATATTTTTTAACATACCTACAGGTTTATAAACCACTAAATCTACATTTACCCATACCTTAGATCCAACCGACGTAGCCACTTCCAGCAACCGGGTGTTGAACTCCAAAGGCCTACAGTTGCAGATCCGGCCTTGCAGCCGCAGCGCCTCTAAGCACCTTGCTGCTCCGTCCATAGCTTCCATCTGAGCTAGTCGATCCCCTAGCGCTTGTCCTGCACCCATCGCTACTTCGTAATGCCTGGGAAAAATGATTTTAGTCTTTTTTGCAGTTTAACTTAATTTATTACAAGACAGTTTAAATAATGAAATGAAGTATTTTTAATACTTCCTTTCTGTATAGTTCAAGATTTAAGTGCTGTCTGAATTTGATTCTATTATTCATATTGTGATGTATAATATAGCCATTATATTCCTCAATGATTGGGCTATCTTACATTAAAAGTACTTTTGAGATTGGCGCATTCAAACAAACAATTTCTCTTTTCTAATAATTTATAAATTACTAGCTATGAACTTTAAGCTGAAACAAAGTTTAATAAAAGTTACCTGAGAGCCTTCCCAATATCACATTTCCTTCGATAGACATCGCCGGCGATGCGAACTGCACGTGCGTAACAACCCTGGTCGCCAGCCACTGATGCTAGTCGAAGCGCCTCCTATAACACGTGGAAGATGATAAAACGTACTCAGTTCTAGCCTTACTCTGTCAAGTACCTGTTGCCTTTCTTTTAGTGGACAACAGTTTTATCCTTCGCCACTTTCCGATCTCCGTAATCATAGAAGGTTACCAGTACGCATCACTAGCACTAGAAAAACAAAGACCGTTTTTAAAGCCTCAGCCATATTATAATCTTATTCGTTAGACGTAAAATTATTGGCCTCTTAAACGCAATCATTACATCACTATCACACTTACAAGGATACTCAAATATTTGATCTTTCTATAAATAAATAAATAAATGCGGACAACATCACATACATTGTTCTGAACCCAAAGTAAGTTGCTAAAGCACTTGTGTTATGGAATTCAGATACAACGAAGGTACCACAAACACCCAGACCCGAGACAATGTAGAAATGTGAATTTTTACATTGACTCGACCGGGGATCGAAACCGGGACCTCAGAGCTAGCGACACCTTGAAACCGGTGCGTACGCCACTCGACCACGGAGGTCGTCAATCGTCGTCTATAAGCGGTTAAACATATTAGGAACATACAACTTGTATGAAAACTCCTCAAGAAATATAACCAGCTGCGACGTTTAGTTCCTTTTAGTATTCCTATAGGACGACTGGTCGCCAGAATTGTATTGGTTTTATAATACGGCGCGTACGCGTAACCAATAGGTACAGTAAGCTAAAGAAACTTGTAAAACAGGTAATTTTGGCTGAAAATAGTCGAGCGATAAACCGTTGCATCATTTAATCCCTACTAATATTATAAATGCAAAAGTAACTCTGTCTGTCTGTTACGTTTTCAAGTCTAAACCACTGAACTGATTTTAATGAAATTTGGTACAGAGATAGAGTTGAACTTCAAAAAGAACATAGGATAGTTTTTATCCCGGACTTTTGAAGAGTTCTCTTGGAAACGCGATATAACCGACATCGACATCGAAGAGCTAGTATAAAAGTATTTATTCGTGACACTCAGGTCATACTTAACTAGGGTCTATTTAAACCTATTTAAAGTACATAATATAGCACTCACATTACAATAATCATGCGCATCCCCCAACTCCCCCCGCGCCCGTAAGGCCGCGGCCATCTGCAGCAGCGCGGTCCTGTGGTGGCGGGTGTTGAGGTCGGCGGCGCGCGGCCCGCGCCCGAGGTCGCAGGCGCGCGCCGCGCACGCCACCGCGCGCTCCGCGTCGCGCAGCCGCCGCCACAGCTCTGATAGACCTACGTATACCTGCACCGGGGGAAGGTAAGTACTTATAGGAATGCTAGACCATATACCATAATATTGTAGTGCCTTAGAAAGATTTATCCTAATGGGAATGACGGAAGACTATAATTATTAAGTTAGATTTTTTTCTATAAAAGTCCATATTTTTCTTTAAACTTCCCCTTTATGAGAGGTCTTTATTCAGCTATGCCTATGAATGTAGGCTACTGTGATTCAATCAATTGATTTATAAATTCAACCTATAGTGGTACACTGCTGGATATATTCTCCCCAAGTTGCGCGCCAACATCTATTAAGATTCTCGATCTTATTGTCAGAGCAAACCACATTAAAATAAATGAGCATTTCTAAGGTAGTTTCTTTGAAGGGATTTTTCTGCTTCCAAAAAGAGTCGTCTTAATCATTTTGAACAACAATAGCACTATACACAGCGGCCTTAGTGTCTAAGAAGAACTGTTAATTAATTTTACTATCCCCCAAATACTTAAATACTAAAATCCATTAAATTATTTCATCATATCCTTACTCCCACCTGCAGTAACAGCGTGTTATCATTCTGCGCCTGTGCCACGGCTAGAGCTTTCTGGAAGGCGTCCATGGCTTTGGAGAAGGCGCCGAGCTCTAAGCTGACAGCGGCTACCGTCAGGTGAACACAACCCGCTGTTGAGCCACCGCCGCAGTCGTTGTACAGGGCTTGGCGAGCGTACGACAGGGCTCTGGAAGACAAGCATACAGACAGTGTAATAAGCGAAAAAATAAGGGAGGCTTATGTCTGGCAGTGGAATAGTAACAGTTTAACAAATAATAATAATTTCTCCATTACATTTTAGGTTAATACCCCATCTCACTTTAGATCAAAGTTCTCAACTCATTGGACAGCGTATTGGACCTGTCTCCCCGGGTACGGGATAGCGGGTTGAACGCGAGTTCTTACCGAACGGGTCACTCGCGGATTGCGTGAGATATAAGATACCTCGCGGCTTATGTACCACAATTGTACATGAAAGTTAAAAATAAAATAATAAGTGGAAGAAAAGTGGGGACGGCCTTGCAGTGCACATCCTAGGCTAGTGATAATATATATGCTACCATAGGTCTGCGTTGAATATACAGGATGTTGAAGTTACTCTATCTAGGATACGCATTTTTTTTTGCAAATGGCTCTAGCTCGCCACACATGTAAGCCAGGATCTACAATGAAACCAACGAAAACCACCAAAACACTTAAGTTCGGTGTGTTCCAGGGGGAACAATTAACTGCCTAAAAGGAGAACTTTGATATGCTACCAATCACTTTGTTGCCATTATATTTACCCGTCTTTGCTACGTTTCCAGAAGCTTAAAATCCTGATTTCTAACTCCATTTACTCATCTACTGACCTGTCCAATCCGCCCAGGGTCTGATGTGCTCGCGCCAAGTTGAGATAGGCTTCAGCCCTCATTGGCGCGGAGTCCAACTCCTCGGATATGCCCAGCTGTCGGTTGGCGAATTCTAAGGATTCTCTGTTGATATCAATACTATTATTAGAGCTAGTTAGTGCGTCTTCATTTTGAAAATAATTAAAATTATAGGTGTTAATTAAACAGGTAGATCATGGTGAATGAAGATATAATGATACAAAAACGCGGATGACGTAGCACGGCGGTTCAGTTTTAGTCAGTAAGAGTCTGACACTACCCATTTCTTCCTTCGTGGGTGTCGATGACGAAAAAGGCATCGTGGTATTACTTGGTGGTAGATTATTTCGTACAATTATTTGATGTTTTGGATATTTTACATAAAATTTCTAGAAATTGTAGCCTTTGTGGTAGATGTATAGATTAATTATGTATGATGTTTAAGCTGTATTATTGTAAAATTTCAGTAATTTCAGTAGTCGGGTTCAATACTCAATACGTTTATTGCATTCCACAATGTGAGCTTTCTTCCTTCCTTCCGGGGTTCCTTAAGAAAACCCGGATTTTAAATAGTGGTCATCTGAAATCGACAACCCGCAGTGAGCTAGAGTTGTGATGTTCGACGCCGACGTTATAAATACAAAAAAAAAAACGAAACTTAAATAAATAAAATACAAAAAACTTGTTTTTCTGATACCAATATCATTTAAAATCGCCATCAAAATCACTACTAATCAATTAAAACCAAAGAAACTGAACATTTTTGGCGCCAAACCAAATTACGAGTATTTCTTTTGATACCGTGCCAAACACCATTTATTCGAATTTATTGTAACGTTATTCTTAAATAATGGATGGATATGAGGAAGTTAGAAAATCCATATTAATATTGTCGTTAGAGATCTGAAGAGCAGAAAGAAAATATGAACATACTAGATGTTGCTTGCGGTTTTGCCCGCTTGGATTGGTAATAGCTATAAAATTATTACCTCCTTTAAGGCAGTTGGAATAAACTAGCCTATGTGAAATTTGACACCTCGGATGGATAATCCAAGGTATCAAATTTAAGCAGTATTAGGCGGGAAGAGGAGACAGACATACACACGCGTAGACAAACACACTTACATACTTCCGCATAAATTTATAATATTGTTGTGATATTAGCGTAAAAAATCTTCTAACTTCTAACCTTCCTTTTAAATTTGATTTTGGTCACATGGTAAAATAAGAATAGTGTCGTTTTTTTTCACAGCCGGGAATACAAATTTGGAAACCGAAAACGAAAAACGATTTTGCTTGCATACGAATTTACCAGCTTATGACAAATTTTTATGAGACCTCGGCTCGGGTACTTCTGCCACGTCTTAAAGTAATATTTTTGCGGGTGTGGACGAGAGATACTGCTCTACACAGTATATAGCGCTGTCTCGCTTCCTCATCTACTCTAATATATCTTTAAGACATGACAGTAGACCCTGTGATTAGTTTTTGTTTATTTTATAACACATACCGGTAAATGAGGTCAATGAAGTGACCGAAGTGAGTTTCTTGAGAACTGTTTTTATACGTTCGGAGGAATAATAAAATTGTTTTTCTTTACCTGTATTTCCCGAAGTCCATATACGCCTGGTAGAGATGTCCGAGCAACGCAAACTTGTCGCTTCGGTGTCGGACCCCGCGGAGAGCCGAGAGCCACACCTTCACCGCTAGCCGCTGTTCATTCTGCCCGTATAGGCGGACGCCGCGCTCGATCTGAACGGAACGTTTGTTCAAAGTACACTGTTTTTAAACCTCAACCCAAAAAGAAGGCTTGTTTTGTTGATGGCATCGTACCTCCCGAACGAATTGACCGATTTTAATTAAGTTTGTGTTTTGGTAATATAGTTCTATTATGTACAAGAATTTTTGGACATGTTTAATTAAAATCGATTTAATAGTTGTGCGCGGTGAAAGTCACTGAAGGGTGCTTATTTAAATTTTATTGTAGGATTATGATCAGAATAGTCCTGACTAAGTTGGGGTCGTCTTCCAGTTTAACAAGATAGGCTAAGTACCAGTGTCTTAAAAGGAGCGACTGTCTATCTGAACTCTTCAATTCAGTTACCTGGACAACATGATACCTCATAGTAAGATTGTTTGTCTGATTTTCTAGCTTCAGAGGTGTTTAAATAACAGCTGGGGCCTATAATTTAACGCACTATTATTCAAGTACGCCAGCAGCATTGACGGTGTCGTTGTATGCCATGAGGCAATCAGCTGGCCCTGGTGCGGGATACTTGCCTTCCTCCTGGCGAGGTACTGGTCGAGCCGGGAGCGGCAGGCGCGGAAGCAGTCGAGCAGGCCGGCGGCGGGCGGGCGGTGCGCGGGCCCGAAGCGGGAGCCCCAGCGCAGCGCGCCGTTCCGGGGCTCCCCGCCTCGGAACTCCTCCGAGAACGGGTATACCTCTATAGGGCAAAGACCCAAGAGTTAATTCTACACGTTAATCCTACAATTGCCTCTAAGATCTATGACAGATGATTGAAACAGCAGCCGTGTTGCTTGCGCTGATGGCTAACAATATCTATACGGGAGTGATGCAAACAAATTGTGTTCCCGGTGATGTTGGACATTGTGTCATTTGTTGGTGACGAAGGTCATGCTTTTAGGAGACCACAAGTGGTGCGCAAGTACAAGCGCTAAAGTTGATCGATTTGCTCAAATTTATAGAAATTACAAGTCAAAGGATGCCACGTCGCTCATCAATGAGGACTGTCATTTTAATAGAATTTAAATTAAATTTGGTTTTCTCAGAATTTTACCAGATTATTTACTACCGTAAATTAATTACTTGTGACGTCTTAATTAAGTAATGCATTCCTGCACTTAGCTGCTCAGGTGTTAAAGTGTCACACACTCTAAAACCAAAAGTTTTAATTTCAACTTAGTAAAATCTTATTTAGGTAGAAATTGGCACGAAAAAGGGGAGGCCTGTGCCCAGCAGTGGGACGATAAAGGCTGTGGATGATGATGATGATGATGAAAATCTTATTCAGGCACTCTAAAATGTGGCCATAATAACTTTAGCAAATTAGCTCTAACAAATGCGGAATTACCTGACTTGCTAATAACTTTTCAGCAGAAGAATGACTATTTTCATCAGCCAATCAATTGTTTACAATATACTGCTAAATTGTTAAACAGTACACTGTTTGAGTTACCTTGCTGCTCATCGAGATGGTGTCTGGAAGGATCAGGAGAGCTGAGAAGACGTGTCGCCGACAACTGGTGCGCCGGCACCCCGCTGGAAAACAATACAACACTATATTTAAGGCAGTTAAGGGCCGAATGGATTCAAGAACAAGCTCACCAGGAATTTAAATCTCTCTGCCATGAGACGAGGCGGATATCCAGTAGAGGTCTTCAAAAGGTTATTTGTTTCAGGAAGGCGTTTTTGATTAGTTTTATATATAAATGACTCCTTTTGCGGTTTCTTATGGAGAAGAGCCGGTAAAAAAATCTTTAGTGTATGTATGTTACAAATTATCTAATAAATTAGAAAAGTCCTTTTTATTGAAATTTGAATAACATCGAATGTTAAATATTGCTATCGACTGGCCTGTTGATCTAGTGGTTAGTGGCCCTGCTATAGGAGGTCTTAGAATTTTAAATCACCAACCCACAGTGACCTTGCGTGGTGATCAATGCCCTAATTGGGAAGAGGCCTGTGCCCAGCAGTGGGACGTAAGGCTGGTATTATATTGTACTTACCCTAGGAAGTCACGCGACTCGATGGAGTCCCATGACATGTTCCGCGGGTGTAGACGACAGCGTCACCTACTGGTTGGGTGCATCGCGCTATCTTGCTCGCTCAGCGCTCTCGCCCGCTGAAACAGACAGAGATAGATATATACGTCTGTTGTTTCCTCTAGAAATATATGTCGACTGACGAGCCAGCTAATGTAGACTATTGCAGACTTGGAACTATCCCATTTGTATGAAGCTTTTTATCGGTAAAGTGTCAAGAAACTGTAAGATTAGAATATGTATGGAAATACAATGCATGAGGTTGAGTTATGCTTGAACGTAAAAAGAGTTGAAGCAAGAAAAGCAAACACCCAGGATTGGCTTTTACTGCACGGGTAGCCGACACGTATGGGTAGCACCACAGTCACTGCGCGCAATGTTTCGCGGTTTCAACTCTCGCGTAGAATAAGCATTTGTGTGATTCACAAACTCTTGTCCTGAGTCTGGGTGCCTTTATGCGATTAATTTTTTATTAGAGAAATACTTAATTTAAAAAAATAAAGAAAATCACGTTAAATATAAACTTCCTTGTTCATCAGTCATAATCACGAGATATTTATACCTTAAGGAATATAGGCATAGAAAAGAAGACGATATAATTGAACATACCTGACTTATGATAGACGGAGTTGCATATTGGATTTGGGACTCATCGCGAGATCTTTATTTACACCCATGGTCGCGGTATACCTGAAAAAAGAAAACATAACATAATACTTGAGTTACTTAATTGACAGGTCTGCTAGGTTAGCGACCCTTACTGCTATACCGGAGGTCGTGGTTTCGATTGCCACCCAGGGCAAATGTTTGTTTGATAAGCACAATCCTTTGACCTGTGTCTGGGTGTAATTATTTATTATTTTTATTAATACTTAGCTAAATAAAGAGTACACAAGCTGTTACTACATTATGAAGATCGCTGTCTTGCTTGCCCACTTATAATACTCTCATATTAAGCGACGGTAGTGAATCTAGAGCAAAAATAAGGACGGGATCAGGGTGGGTAAGTCGTTGCAAGTTTGACCGTTGACGTATTCTCAAGAGGCAAAACTTGCAGTCACTAAGGTTCTAATCTAACGGTTAGTTTCTACGTTTTGTGACTAATTAAAAGTTCTGAATTATACCAATAATAGTGATTATAATAACTGTTGTGAATCGGCTTCACTGTGGTTTAAACAGATTGTCATTTATTATCGTGTGAATCGTCCAAACCTAAACCCCGCCGCCGGATTAGCTCTTGATCAGGAAACTCTAGTTGTGTTCGAAACTAGTTCGGCTATTACAATGTTTTACTGAAATAAAATTCAACTCATCAAGTTTTGATACCTTAAAGCTGCCCCATGTTGGGCGCCAAATTCAAGCAGTTTCAAACAATGATTACGCAAGTAGTACTTAAAGAGGTTATAGGTTTCGAAGCTTTTTTTATTTCATCAATAATGATGGTTAAGGTTTCCTAAATAAAATGTCTACATTAGGCTCAAGACGCAAAAGTTTATACCCAATTCTCAAGCATCAAAAACATACATAACTCATACCAACCCGAAATAAACTTTCACAACTAAAAGCCGCAAACGAAAACAAAATAAACGCTTTTTAAATTTCATAACCTACAATATTTTACGCTGACATAGCACTAAAGAGTCGGACTATAAAACTGTATTATGCAAATCTAGCTCTTTGCGATACTTGGCGGAACAGCGCGGCGAGAAAACACTATTGCTATGTAATTCACTCTGCAATATTGAAACTATTTGCTTCCATAAGCAAGTTATGATTCAGAGTATTATAAACTGTAGCGTTTTATTGAAAGAGAGTTATTTTACTTCTTTAAATGCTTTTTAGACTTCAACTTCGTACAATAACAGCAACCTATGACTGAAGCTCTACTATCTGTCCTTCTGTCCGTCCATCACCAAATAACAAAGTATAACGTATTTAAATACCTCATAGTGTTTCAAAATATTTTTAAAATAATACTAGAAAGTAAAAACAGTAAAGTGCAAATCAGACTCGGGACACCAAGGATTCAACAAATAGGCGAAAGAAAAGCAACCGAGTGACAAATTAATTTGTGGGTTTCCTACCCTCAAAATTGAATTGTTATAGCACGTTATCTTGTTATTTTCACGGCAACAGAAATACATCATTTTTAAAACTTACAACAGTAAATCTATCATGAGATACAGCCTTGCGACAGACAGCGGAACAAACAGCGGTACCTACCTCAAAAATAGGCTTTCATTTTTGAGCACGTATAACCCCAAAAAGCACACTAACTACATCTGTCAGATCCTACTTTAATATTCAAACAGAATGTATTCCTAAATCTCGCCAACTCACAGATTTACTGCCCAAATAGCTCCAACCTGATCAATATTCCTTGCATGCTAGATAATATATTCTATACCAGACTGGAATATTCACCGTTAACTTAGAAACTAAAATTGGTTTTAGATCGATAACTGAATATATTTTTAGGTGCAGACGTTTTATGCACGTGGTGATGGTGAAATTGTGAGGCAATATGAACTTGGTTTTTTGCAATGAATGCAGATTTTGGTATTTGCTTTGATATAAGGACGAAAAATGGTAAGGTATTGTTTACTTCATTTCCAAATAATGACGCAAATACAAAGTATCGTCAGCATTTCCGTTGGTATGAGACGACAGATCGGGTTTTAACTTCGATGTGGACACATATTCCAAAAAACGTGTATTTTCGAAATCGGAATAAATTGCTATTTTCTTCTAGTTCAAACAAAATTAATTGTTCTTTTTTAAAAAGTCTCCATCATCCCACCCCGTAACAGTACAATGCCGAATTTCTTAAACCGTCCTTCTTCGTATGAATTATACCAGCTAACATACGTCCCAGTGCTTACGTTAGTTCAGATTCGCAGCATTTGGTTAGTTAGCGGGTTTTAGGTTAGCGTTTTCGGATTTTAATTGGTAGAAAACTAGAATCTCAATTTAAAATAAAACGCGACAAATACAAATATGTGTTTGAGAGGCACACCAAGAATTAGATTCTCGGTGATATTGTATACCTTTTTTAGTAAAAAAGAAAAGTATGGGGCACAAAACGGAGTCACATCGTCGATCATAGTCATTTTCAACCGATTTCATAAAGGAAGAGGTGCTCCATTCGTCTGGATTTTGTTTTTAAGTGTGTTACCTCAGAACTTCGGACTCGGTGAATCGATTTTGATTTCTTTTTCAATCTAATGTGGAATAGCTGTCATTTGGTCCCATCAAAATTTCAACAAGCTTAGCTCAAAAGATTTTTGTACGATTTTATTCTTAAAAAAAATACTATCACTTACAATTTACAACAAGCATCGTCTTAGAATGAATACAAGATTATTTGTTAGGTAAAAGAGGTAGCTACCTCCCGAGGCTTCTAACATCTACATTTTAA
This sequence comes from Trichoplusia ni, assembly GCF_003590095.1. Classification (NCBI taxonomy): domain Eukaryota; kingdom Metazoa; phylum Arthropoda; class Insecta; order Lepidoptera; family Noctuidae; genus Trichoplusia; species Trichoplusia ni. The sequence continues at coordinate 9,294,491 of NC_039494.1, forward strand.
TCATTCTTTGAGGCAAATATTTCCTTCCTTAGTCCCGCCAAACACAGGTTCGCAAGCATTCCAGACATTTAGCAATGTTTTCATAAAGAATAGGGTTACCTTACGATATATTAAAATATATTTTTTTGAAAAATAGCTTGATTCTTTTACTTTAGTTTTTATTATATGGAAATTTTTCTACGCCTAAAAAAACTGGTCAAGTGCGAGACGGTCTAACGACGCTGACGATTCTGTATCTACAAGTAGGGATATTGAAATTACAATTTCCAAAAAATAGTCCCCTCACAAACATATGTCCCTCACGAATATAATGATGGTATGATAGCAATCGCTTCTACAACGACATTTTTATTTTTGTTAGTTATTTGAGCGCCAAAAGAGACAATCATCTGTAAAAATCTCAACTGTCTGGTGACAAACAGCCCGACGGACGGACAGCGAAGCCTTAGTAATAGGGTACCGTTTTTTACCCATTGGATACGGAAAAAAATTAACTACTTTGAAAATCACATCCAATTCTCGGGAGAATCGTTGCGAACTACATTCAAAAAACGGTTGAATTTTAGATTTTATATTATAGTATTATTCCAATGATAAAAATTGTTTGAAATAGTGAGTTAATCTAAGGACCCTTTTGAAAAGTCTTGCGTTTATTCTGATAATCGTTGTATATCCTTAGAATATTGAGATTGCAGCAACACCAACTAACACTTAACGGTCAATTAATTTCCCTTTCAACTTATTCTCTGGCGCATATTACTTGGCTACATTAAATATATATTTACGGCGCAAACAAAATATAAGTAGGGCAATTTAATATTCGCTCCGACGCGAGAGCCTCATATTTTCGAGTCAACATAGTATTTACCGAGGTATTTGGTTACTTAAGCCAGAAATTGCCTATCCATCCGTATTTTTCTTGTGAAGACAGAAATTAACGTGGTGTTTCTATTGGTAGTGGTATTGCTGCATAATATGTTTCGTTATAATTACCTACAATTGTTTTTAGACGTAAAGATAGAAATCTTCATGAAGCAAGATTCTTCCAGATTTTGATCAATGGGTCGTCCCCATAAAGTAGGACAGGCACTATAATGATCTGAAATAGTTTATTCTGCAAATAGGATAGATGTCATCACTTTTACATATAATTTTTTAAACTTGCTGGAGTTAACATTTCCTAGCTGGCTACCCTGAGAAGAAACGTCGAAACAAACTCAGGGGTCATCACCTCTTTTAAAGTCCAGACAATGGCCGAACCCTCACGCGTTTTATTCGGGACTGTGCTAACAGTTGCGTACCCAGACGGAGTCTTTGAGCATGAGCTGAAGCGGCGGCGTGGTTCCGTGACTCGTGCTGTGCGAAGACCGGCGTTTCTTTTCCACCATTGCTTTTCTTACTTCAATTCAGAATGGTTCATTTCATTCAAGATTGGTAAGTCCCAAGATCTGCAGGCTTTGAATGTCTCACCGGATTTTTGGCAAGCTTTCAGAAAGGCTCCTAGAACCTCACTTTGATCTTATCTTTGTCCTAGCTGAAGCCCAGCCAGAGTAAAGATAAACAGTAGCCACATTAGCAACACTCTCTAATGATTGTGTCTCGACTTAATGCGTTAAGTATCTTATTAAGGCAAACAGCTAGACAGAGATGGTAATAAGTTAGATTCACTTGTACATCATGTCGGTCTAATTTGGCAAACTAGATTTATCCTACTTCCGAGTATGTAATTGAAAAGAAACAAACACGTTTAAAACTAATAGATTTAAAAGCTGACACTTTTTGTGCTTGCAAACATATTATTTGTTTCAAAATATATTTGACCAGCAGTGACACATTTACGATTTTACAAAAATATATTCTTCTAGCTTTCAGTACAGTATTCGACAAAATAAAACCATCCAATACTGAAACACTATGCACTGCAAAGGTGGGCTAAATTGTTGCGACACAATTTAACTAATATGGTTGTTTATGCTCAATTAATATTATTTAATGGTTCTTCTTCCAAAAAATGTAAATTTTGACGATATTTTTATACAACTACCCCACGAAAAAAATAATCCTTAAGTCGCGTTACATACATACCCTACATTTAAGCACAATACAACCCAGACTCAGGTCAAGTACCCGGGGATCAACCAAACGCTTGTCCTGAGTCTGGGTTATTAATGATTTTTTAATAAAAACTCATTTTTCTCCCACAATGTCATCATAATTTCCCGTCATACTTTCATAACGTGCAAACCAGAAAGTCTACTCTATTATCAAAGTTCGTCGTGACATTTGAATGGGTGTCAAACGAATGTGTCATTGTATTCTATAAACGTTACACTCAGGTATAAAGTACCCATATCATAGGGCTGTCTTGGTTGTGTGATGGCTATAATACTGCAATAGCTTGTACGAATGTTGATAACTTGTGGGGATATTTTTCGTGTCTTTTTGGGTTTTTCGTAAATATACTTAGACGTAAGTAACCTTTTTTGGGGATATTACAGAAACGGACCAAACGAATCGGGACCAACCGGCCAACCAACCACGGTTGGTGGTACCAAAGATGGTGGTTACCAAAGAACCAAGGAAGTCAGTTAAACATAAAAATTTTGCCCCTCTTATACAAATGTTATGCTTAAGACCATATCATACTTTATGAAATATCCTTACTAATATTATAAATGTGAAAGTATCTCTGTCTGTCTGTCTGTTACGCTTTCACGTCTAAACCACTGAACTGATTTTAATGAAATTTGGTACAGACATAGAGTTGACATTGAGAAAGAACAAAGGATAGTTTTTATCCCGGACTTTTGAAGAGTTCTCTTGGAAACGTGATATAACCGTCCTCGACGCGGGCGAAGCCGCGGGCGAAAAGCTAGTCTTTTTATATGTCTGAGTATACCTGAGAGCGACATTTAAAACATGAAAAGGCCCTAGCATAGCTTCACTGAATTTCCAATTGTTATGTTGGTAAAATGCTTAAGAGTATACGAATGCTGCCAATTTAATGCAATTTCCATTAATTCTTCGGCCATTGTAAATAGCAGAATCGGAAGACTGATTCTTGAGTGGAGGCCGCGCATCCTTCTTCCATCCACATGTACATATAATATATGTTATAGATACATATATGTATTGTTTATACTAGGTGTTGCCCGCGACTCTGTCTGCGTGGACGTTTTACAGCACTCGGTGGTCCCCGTTACTTAGTGATCTTATAACTATTACACACCTTTTCAATTTTCCCTCGGGAACTATTTCAAAAATCGGGACAAAAGGTAGCTTATGTATTTGCCATGTCAATGGCTATATGCATGCCAAATTTCATCCAAATCCGTTCAGCCGTTTTTGCGTGATTGACTAACATTTATAATATTAGTAAGGATGTTACACATGTTTGAACAAATAAATATATCTTTATCTTTATTCGTAAACGTAATGAAGGTCGCCCTGTAGTCAGGTGGGGTGATGATCTTTTTAAGGAGCTCAGTGGCGTGCCCTGGGAGACGCTTATGCCCCAAAGACTGAGACGGGCTGATGATGATGATGGTCATAACAAGTACCATAATTTGCTGTTTGTAATGTAACTTAACACAATATACTAAAATGTAAAAACTTTTCCTGTTTGCCTAAAAAAGATTGGTAAATTATGCTCCCCGTGTGCCAAGTTTCAGTCTAAATGCATACCGAGATACCGCAAAACGGTTGGGGGTTTCTGGTTATCAAGCTCTATGCTAACATACTGGTTGCGATTTACTCCCTGGTTCAAGCTAGTCCTAACCAAATAAGTAATGAAACAAAGCCCCTTAAATGATAAATCTTTGCCCATTTACATTTTTGCTGTATACCTTAATAATATTCAATTCAAATATTAATTTCAAATAAAAGTGGTCACCCATCAAATACATAGCCGTTAAAACCAAGTGCCGTAACCTTGATACACTTCATTTGTGAATAATTTAACTGTATAACTATCAGGGTTAATGGGATACAGCATACAGCCTAGTGACAGATGAACGGATGGACAGGGGTACTACGGTAAAAAAGGGTGCCGTTTTTAAACAGGTACGGATCCATGAAAAAACACATTCTGTACCCGATAGGCTGACATGAAGATGATACTTAGGCTTCAACTTAACTATGTATGAAGGATTGCAACGCATTGCCATATACCGACACAAAAACGCGGATGACGTAGCACGGAGGTTCAGGTTTAGACAGTAAGAGTCTGACACTACCCATTTCCTCCCCCGAGGGAATGGGTGTCCATCAGGATTCCCCAGCCTTACCAAAAAAAAAGTCTACACCTAAACTATCAGTCAAAATGTACGGTTTATGTGCCCAGTGTACCAACAATACTAAAATAAATAATCTAAATATTAATGGTTTTACTGGCGAGACTAATTCATTATGGCGTATTAAAAAAGAACGTTTAATGTCTTTCCGCGCGACAAAGGAAATGCCGTAGTGATTCAGTTATTTGTCATCAAACATGTTCAAAAATAGATGAAACGGAATCTTATATTGTAAGATTTTTTTTGTGTTTTGTTTATTGTTAACCGACTTCAAAAAGGTGTTATTTATTCGTAAATATTCTTATTCGTCTGTTTTTTTTTTATGTTTGTTAAATCAGAATCTCGGACTGTATGAACCGACTTTCTTATTTTTTGTTTAACGCGAAAAAGTACTCATTTAATTCTATAGAAATTTCATAAAGGTCGGCTTAGTAGTTTTTTATTTGAATACTAACATTTTATTTGAAATTGATGTACGTTCTTGTTGTTAAAATAATATATTTTAAGAGAAACAGCGTCAAAATATATTTCATATACAAAAAAAAAAACAATTTGGAACTGGATACTAATTGCCTTTTGATATTTTAATGCAAATAAATTTGATATAATAATAATTAAAATTCTTTGTTTTCTAATATTTCGATTAAATACGTCATATCTTTTATAAGTCAAAGTCAAAATCAATTTCTATACGACAACTTCTTCAATATTTCATAGCTTTTACAAAATTATTGCAACAAAACTATGTTCATATTTAATAATAAAAAGTAACGTAAACGAACACTTACGTTAAGCACTAATTGACCCAATTTAAAACTCTCACATACTTTATTCATCTAATGGCTACGGCGAAATGCATTCAGCCTAATAAAAATACCACCTGTATCAGCTGATTAAAAAATAACTTCTACTCTATGGTTATTAGCAAATTAAAAAGTAAACTTTGCAGTTTATTTTTCGTATTTACTTACGTTAATTTTTTTTGTTCGCTTTTTTTAAGGCACGGGTATACGTATACTGCCTTAGAGCTAGACACGTAACCGTAAGTTATAAAATATTTAAAGTAGTTTTAATGTGTTTTAATGTATACAGTAAATTTTAATTTAATTAAATATTTATTCAAAATACTACTGTTCACTATATAATTACGTCACAATTTAAAACTATAACGTAATCTTCTGTCCGCTTTAGAATACCTAGACAGGTCGTGTGACCCAGGTCATGTCTAAGTATATGTTGTCTTGCAAATTAGGTCAGAGGCGATTTCGATTTTATCTTTAAACTATAAGATGTTATACTTATTAATATGACAATAGTAGGACATCATTAAAAAGGTGATCAATTTTTTTGGTTAGAATTATGACAGCTATTTAAGTTATCTTTTTTTAGCACGTCTTTATTATCGTAGTTTCGAAATTTTAATCTGGAATAAATAATAGTAATAATAATTTCTACATTAGAATAGTTATTCTTTTGTAAAAAAGAGAAAAAAATATCAACCACTTTTTTGAGTCATAACTGACTTATAATAAATAAAACTAAAGACAACAAGGAAAGAGTATTTATATTTGTATTTAAACAGCACTTGCAAAATTAGAACTTCATAGATTTTATCTAATAAAAGTCATAGATGGAGTCGACATAACAAGATTATGTATAATATCGAATTTCGACAAAAGTCCAGTTTTCTGAAATATCTGAATGAAACATCTGATTAAATAACCTAGAAAATTGCATAGAAAGACAACACAATGATTCACCAAATTTAAAAATAGAATGTTTAAAAATAATGACAGAATAGAAAATCTTTACTCACCAGGCTATGAGTGTCACCAACAAAATACTATTCACGCACAAAATTCACGTAATTCCTAACTCCCACTAATAAAATATAGTCAAAAACACCTTTATTTAATATAATAACTACTTATTTATATACAAAATAGTGTTATTTTCTTAATTTTGATGGTTCCAGTCCTTCGGAACGGTTCACACCCCAATCGTAAGGGATGTTGTTCTCACAGAATAAGAAATGTATGGAGTCGTTATTATGTTGTATAAATATTTTTATGACATTGTTAAAGATAGGGGTGGATATTATTTAGGTTTGTTGTTTCCTTTGATTTTACTTATCATATTCAGGTATCATGAAAACTTTCTGGAAACATTAATTATGTATGCGTTTACATCATTCATTGCGATACATATTGTGTTACGGAAAGTATTAGTTACTCTTCCACTTTTCAGCATATATTTGATACAGTTTACTGTTTTACTATTTTAGAAAGTTGTTTTGCTCTCTTTCATGTCGTCGAATGTATATAATGTTTTAATTACATGCTATTATCAAACACTTTGTTACACAATGATTTGAATAATGTAGTTTAATAAGCGCAATGATATTATTTCATTTTAAAGACAACCACCTCAGTTGTTCCAAAAATTTCAAATCTCTATGTACTCAAAAATTCAAAACCAACACACATTAATAATTAATAAGTATACACAACACGTCTCCATACGTTTCCTTGTGCAGCAGGCTCCGTTACGTAGCTCAGTGCGCTTGCGCGAACTTTAGTACCCCATAATACAGTCTGGGCCTTTTGGCGCCTCTGGTTACAACGTAGTACGTCATTCTACCGCTAGAGGCGTTGGTGTAGTAAAAAGTTTGGTTGCGTACTTTTAATTTAATTTGTGTCGTGCCTCTTTTGTTATTTTTGCGGGTCTTTTGATATTATGTGGATATTTCATATTAGGAATGAGCTGTATGTTAGTTAACGTAAAAAGGATTTGAGTAATGCCCATTTATAAGCAACTATTAGGGAGTATTTGACATGTTTTAATTCAATGAAAGTTATGGCTAAAGCGTATCAATTAACTATAAGAAAAAAAATATTACTAGTAAAAGTGTACCTAATATTATATTTAGGTACTATCAAACATTTAAAACTACTTTTTACATTCCTCTTTGGATAATAAGTTCTTAATTAAAACGAAAATAAGAAACAGCTGAATTTCCAAGCTTGATATATTACATTGCGTAAAATGTTCATGAAAATACTAGACGGAATAATGTCTTTCTTTCTCATATTTTATTCAAAAGGTTTCTGTTAACACATATTTATAATAAAGAACTATAATAAAACAGGTTTTTTATTTCTATTATTGCTCCACAAAACATAAAAGCACATTGTAAGTTTCATCAAATAAATACAAACGAAACATAAATAAAATTAACCACGACCTAAATATTAACTCATTTCACTCATAAAATCTAAACTGTGAACAGAAATACGGCCCTAAGAAATAAACCTTTCGTTCGCCATTGATCTGAATAGATTTATCGTCAATACAAAATCATCTTTAAAAATGTAACATGGCCATAAAATATAAAGAAAAAAAAACGAACGACTCAAAAAGCCGCATTAAAAATCGATTCGAAACTCGAAAACGAGATACAAATATAAAAATGTCGCCGAGCTTTCGTCGCTACAAATTTAAAAGGAATATATTGCCGGCATCAATTTCAATCTAAACACTAATAAATTGGCATCTCTCAGCGAAGTAAGAGCCACTGTGCTAGACAGTTTATTAATAGCGAGCATATTTTGTAAATCTCTGGCTGTGATCAACCCTCGGCTGAATTCAGTGTGTGCGGTGTCGCGGTGCGCGCCACCCGAAAAAAACATAGTGTCAAAGTTATCTGTCACGTTTTGGCGCGCAATTCGAGTTCGTGATTTCTGTTTTTTGTGGTTTAGATATAGTGTGTGCTAGATTTTGTGATGAAAATGTGAAAATTGATATGATGATAGTTAATTGTTATTATCATACTAGATAACTTCATAATAATTAATCATCGATATTGCTCAAATACAAAGACAGTAATAAGTTTTAAGAATACATAATAACTTAAATATTAAGTTAACATAAATGACTGAAACATTACAAATAGTTCCTAAAATAATCTTCCTAAACCGAAAACCCCAGCCAAAGACTAGAAATTATACTTCTTAAAAGTTCCTAAACCATAAAAATGAGTTACAACTCAATTTACGATAGCTACAACAACAATAACTACAAAGAATTCGACTTTCACAAAGAAGAAAAAGATTTGAGCGACCAGTGTTGCCAGGTGAAAAATGAGAATAAAAACGGGGAAATTTTAGAAGATAAAGAGGAAAGTCATGTTCAGCATGTATTGGGACCAAGTAGAAGATGTTTGGCTTGGGCCTGTAAAGCTTGCAAGCGAAAAACGGCGGCAGTTGACCGGCGGAAAGCGGCAACACTGCGGGAGCGACGGCGGTTAAGAAAAGTAGGTTGTAATATTGATTCTACAAGTTTATGGCACAGATATCTAAGTTCTAAGACCTAAGTGTATTGGATACGCGTTATTCACGATTGCTTCGAAACTTTTATTTCTGAAGTTTCTCGATTTGTGTATAAGTTTCAGTTAGTTTTAACTAGATTTATCTAGGCTGAACAGAAGTTTGTTTTCGTATTTTTGTAATACTATTTTGTGGGTTTGCTTTTAGAATGTATTTTCACATTTTATCTACTTACTCGATGAAACCTCCTTAAAATTATTTTAATTATACTGAATCATCATTCAGTGAAGAATATGAAATGTAGAGTCCATTACTTACTAGAGGGTAAAGTTACTTTTAAACCATTTTCAGAAGGTTTACGTTAATCATCAACTATACTATTATTAAAATGATGGAACGGTTCACGCATCAGCTCATGATTAAGGACTCCGGTTGGTTCCGAAATTAGTCGGGCGATCCCGATAAATACGCGTGAGTAAACCGTTACAACATTTTAATAATGAATCAATCTCATGGTAGTTATTATAAAAATATATTATGCTAATATAATAAAGCTGAAAAGTTTCTTTGAACGCTATAATCTCAGGAACGACTTGACCGATTTCAAGGCGTCTTTCAATGTTTTCAACTGTCAATTTTAAAGAAGATCTAAAACGCAGTTTTTTAGAAGCGTTATTTCGGCTGCATGCTATTTCATTTGTTTGCTTCAAACTCCTATTGAGACCATTTGTTTTGCGACGTCATATAAAAGAAACAGAAGACCTTTTAAAGTGTGGAAGAGAGATGCGCTCTACGAGTAGTTGCCGTCATGCTTCCACTACAACAATAATATTATTAAAACCATACGATTGGCTCTCTGGAATTATATGCTGGCTTGCAAAAAAACACATTATTTCTAAAACAGGAACCGAATTGTCAATGAAATCCAAATACAATAATTAGATTTAAAAATTAAAAAAAAAACAGGTTTTTAAATGTCCTAAAAATAAAAACTCGATGTAGAATAAGAAGTCACTTCATCCCATTTTTATCCAAAATCACTCCAGCCGTTTTTATAATTGTAAATTGCACTGTCATCGGGTTTGAAGCTACCCTGAAAATTTCAGCCGGCTAGCTTATCGGGAAGTGCCTTAAAACTGAGTTAAAACGACAAACAAACATACAAACAAGAAAGTGAGTTTATAAAAAAACGTGGGAAAATACTTATACGCATTCAATATTTTTTGGAAATCTGTCTGATGGACTAAATTACCCTATTTAGCCTAGCTTTACGAACTAAGCTACCGACGGGTACCGAGTTCCTCATAACTAATTACCAATACAGCCAAACCCTGACCACTAAGCCTAAAGGAGTGACAATATTTATAAACTCCATCTTAATCCGTGTTCCAGGACATTTGTCGTGTATCCGTGATCCGATAATCCGAGAAACGTGATTTACAGACAAACCCGCGTCATTTATTTATATTACTTTAGAGAAAACTGTCGCCTAAGATTAAAGAGTTAATTTTGAATCTGGTTATTGCTTTCGTGTGTATTTGTGGGATTTCGTAAAAGTCTTGCGGGTGTGTGTATGGATTTGAATGCTCGAGGTGCAGGTTCGATCCCAATGCGAACAAGAACTAAAGTGAGTTTAAAAAAATGTGTTTTCATAATTATTCTAAAACACTTCTGACAGACGGTGAAGGATTACTTCGTTAGGAGAGCTGGATTACAAATATAGATATCTGAAATCGCCGACTTACAACGAGCTAACGTGGAAACCAATGAACAAATCTTCCTTATATGGGAGGAGGCCCTTGCCCAACAGTGGGATATCTATAGGCTGGTGTGTATCATATTATTTGTATAAGTAAGTACATAACTACCAGTTCGGTATTCAAAATTCGCCAAAACGAACAACATATTTATTTATAACCTAATTTAAAAATATACTTCCACCATTTAAATTCTACATCTCTAAAACTAAATCTGACATATTCTAAAAGCGTTAAAATGTTCATTAAATCTCCTGTAAAGTGCTATCGCTCCCCTGAGGACACGCACGTCGTGAGTGTCACGACATATTAGGCGCGCGGGATGCGCAAGCGCATGTGTTAAATCACCCTTTTAATATAGGCGCGAGTTTTAAGTATTAATTAGTTGTAATTGTTTTCAAGAGGTTTGTGAAATGTCACTGGGATCTAGCTCTTTTGGCTTTAAGTTCAAATGTTTATTTTATCAGTTTAGTTAGAAATTATTTTAGATAAACAATTTAATCTGCAAATAGGCACAAAAAATAGTAATCATAGTACATTTCGTGAGAATGGTTCATATTTAAACGAAACTAGTCGGAATTGCCCGACTAGTTTCTTACGTACGTACGGTCTTTTCCCATGTTGGCTATTTGATAGGTCCTAGTTTTTATTTCTTACATAAATTATAGTATTGAAGCAATACTTTACAAAACTTTAAAAGAGTTACTAATAGAGTTTTTCGCCTATTCCTAATGTAAAGTTTTAAAAGTGCCAGATAAACTTTCTATATCATCATTCTAGCCTTTTCCGAAATGTGTTGGTCGGCTATCAGTGTAACCGGATTCAGCTAAGTACCAGTGTTATACAAGGAGCGGGCAGGAGCTACCTAGGCAACACGATACCCGTTAGATGACTGTTGTCAGACTTTCTAACTTTTGACTACGACTTTTCTAACTTTTAACGACTGTTAAAGATGAATAACAGCCGGGATCCACTGTTTAACGTACGTTACTTACACAAATAATTAAAAAATAAAACAAGTACCTAAGAACATAGTAATTATTGTTCACCTCACTACTCGTAACTTGATGACTGAATCAGAGCACCGCATATGTTAGATGCAAAGGGCAATAAAATCTCAAATTTATATCTGTCCGTCTCGTTAAAATCCTAAGAAACAGTTCATAATTATGTTTAGAGTTTATGACAAATCGTCCTTTTGTTTTTTATTAAAATGTTAACCGTCCCGTTGCAAATAGAGTTTTCTTTTACACGACTTCCGCACTACCGCGGGTTGTGAACCTGCAAACATTGCGCACAGTGGGTTTGACGCAGAGACCTCAACCACTCGGCTATCCGTGTAGTTGTATTATTCCTTCTGGTTTTTGCGGATCTTGGTCGGTTTTAAAATCAAGAATCTATTGTTATTTTATTAAAGCTAAGTTCTTCTTAAGTATGGTTAACATATTAATAAATGAAATGAAATCAAATAAAACTTTACAAAGCAAACTAAACTGTCCCATTTTCAAATTATTTCTTCTTTTTTTACGCAAAACTCACTGAATGCATTTAGACAAAACTTAGTACACAGATAGTTTATAACCAGGATTAGCACATGGCATAGTTTTTACCCTGATTTGATGCTCCCGTGGGAACATTTTCACTTAATAGCGAGCAGGCCCGCGGGCGTCAGCTAGTTTTACATATTTTAAATTTGTTTAAAAGAGAGTCAATAAATTTCAGGTTCGACCGTCACTTGTCAGAATTTTGAAACTGAGTAATTATGACCCACAAACAACGATCATTTGCAATTAGATCGCAGTAAACTGAATTAACATTAAAAATTCTAAATGTGTATAATTTATTTGTGTTCGCCAGCTATTAGTGAAACTGTCTTGACACAAAATAAAGTCGTTGCGAATTAGCTCTAAAGCTGGGTTCAGACTAAATCTAAAGATCCGAGTTCATAAGGACGTATTTCTCTACTAGGCCCGATTTTTCAATTGTCAGATAACTTTTATCTGAGGAATAAATATGGCCGTTTGACATATTTTCTATACAAAAGCTGTCAAAACGTCAAATTTATCATCGAATAAAAGTTATCTGGCGATTGAAAAATCGGCCCTAAGAGGTAAGATTTGTGAGTTTGTGACATTGTCGGGGGTACTTTGCTGAACCGATTTTGGTAATTATTTAACAGATAGAACGCCACGTTATTAGTGTATGTTTTAGGCTACATATTGATCAAAGCATACCGCTCAAATATTGGATCAGCTAAGGTTGTTCGATACCGTACACAAACATTTGTCACGACTGCTTTTTCTGTCTGTCTGTCTTTGTGCATGTGTGTCTGGGTGACTTGAATGGTTGTGAAACCTGCCGTGACACAAAGATTAAATTCCTCACTTCCGGAGTAGTACTTTTTAAAAAGCTCTAAAGACCACCACCACATTTGAAATTTTGCACAAACACACACATAAATTAAAACGCAATAAATAAAAACAGTTTATCAAAACTTTATAGCATCAATATTCCTGCTAACTGTCGCGTGTTTGAACAAGGTTTTAACCTAAATTTAGATCGAGAGCCCGATAAAGCCGAAGATATACGAGTTACATCTTAATTTCACATAAAAACGAATTTAGTACGTCGCTCAAACACGCCACGATTTATTTTTAAATTTAAGACTTCGTAACGTTTTGTAACTACCTTTAAATATTATGATAGTGTTGCCATAAATCTGTCAAAATGGCTGACGAAGTGACATTTCGAATTTTAAGTGTTTTAACTTATTATACTTGTATTTTATAGCGATATCATAAAAATGATATTAAATGTTATATGTTGTATTATTGTAATATATTTGAAAATATTGGTAAGATAGGTATTTTTCTATTTTTTTTTTCGTTTGGATATAGGTATATAACATTGGCAAAGCGGCGTATAAATGCTAAACGGGATAGGATATTGTGAAATGATTTGGCATTTGCCCAAAAGTGGGACACAAAAAAAAGTGGGACTTAATTTATTAGCGTTTTAAAGTAATAAATTAAAAACTTTTGTTCCTCAATACTCTTAATTTTCATTTACAAGAAACAAAAAACACATAGTAAAAAAAAAACTAAAGTTTTAACAATAAAAATTGTTCCTATGGCCGCAAAACGAAAATGAATAGACAAATAAATCATTATAAACAAACAGAATTAGCCCAAAGGCACATTTATTTCGAACCCCAGCTCATTAGCGATGGCCCATTGAATACCACTGAGCCGGTAGGAAAAAACATAAAAGTATGCAAGAAAAGGGTTATTTTGTTGAAACGAAACGACAAATTATTTTATTATCTGTTTTTGAAGATAAATTAGGATGGAAATAGATTTTGAGGGGTATGGCGGACTGGTTTAAGATGGCTTGTAGGTGCTCAGTATAGCGGGTCCTAATCAGATTCATGATTGTTACTACACGTTTTTTTCTTCGGCCTAGCCTTTTCCCAACTATGTTGGGGTCGGCTTCTAGACTACGACTTCTAGGTAACTGGGCTGAAGAGGTCCAGCCTTTGAAGCTCTATATGTGGCCAATAATGAATAAAACAGTGTTGGAAAACTGATATTAAAACTCGGTAGAAGCATATGTCCAGAAGTAAACCATGCTGAGTTAATTTATTGATTGATACTGAATCCTAACTTACGCTACGTTTTTTAATCCCTATCCTTTTGACATCTTAAAGAGCATGATCATCATCATCATCGGTCCATATTCGTCCACTGCTGGACATAGGCCTTCCCAATAGCACTCCAGCGAGATCTATCATCAGCTGCTCGAAGGGCATCGGCACCCTAAAACTGATTTACGTTGTATTAGTTAGACCATTCTTTTATTATAACAATATCTTTTTGAGGTGGATTCATAAAGATTTATTTAATAAATAGCCTGCCGGATAGACCACGGAGCCTTGGGGATCGGTTTGTAACCTTGCCTTTGGAAAGTAAATATGGACTGCAGCGCTCAATTTGTTAGTGTCTATTTTCCCACGTTTTTATACATTAACTTTCTTGTTTGTAGGTATGTATGTTTTTTTGTCGTTTCGGTTGGATTGCAACTCAATTTTGAGGCACTTCCCGATAAGCGAGCAGGCAAAATTTTCGGGGTGGCTTCAAACCTGATGAAAATGCAATTTACAACTATAAAAACGGCTGGACCGATTTTGATACAAATTCGTGGCATTAAAAACTTGGGTATTTAGATTTTTAAAATATATTTTAGTACCTATTTTATAGTTACGTTTTAACTCCACCAGGTCAACGCTGCCTTTGAAGAGTTGAGGATCAGAGCGCGCGCCGGCAGCGGGCGACTGCCCAAGTTGGAGATACTGAGAGCAGCCATACAGCATATAGAACGACTTCAGGCCGCGTTGAGAGCGGCTGCCGTGGTGAGTTGGGTATTATTGTAACCGCATAAGTGAATCAATCACAGGTTAAGCTACGCATGACGCGGTTGGTCCGTAGATGGGTGACCATCTTTGTCATAACGAGTTCCTCCGTGTTTCGGAAGGCATGCTTTTGGGTCCCGGCTGTTATTCCTACATCTTTGACAATCGTTACAGGTAGTCAGAAGCTTGAAAAGTCTGACAACCAGTCTAACCAAGGGGTATCGTGTTGCCCAGGTAACTGGGTTGAGGAGGTCACATAGGCAGTCGCTCCTTGTAAAACGCTGGCACTTAGCTCCATCCGGTTAGACTGGAAGCCGACCTTTAATATAGTTGGGAAAACACTAGGCCGATTACGACGATGATATAAAAGAATTACAATTTTTCCTTCATTCCTTTATCGTCGATAAATCTCGTAACCATTCAGATCATTCGATATGATTTGTCTACCATTCAGTTAATTAAAAAAATCATATAAAACAAATCATTAGTAATATCAAAACAGATTCCTATTTCAACAAATGGTTCTAATCTCAAATCTAAATCCGTCACGCGACGCGACTTTGCGATTGCGTCCGTGTCGCACGTCGCAGTCGCAACATGTTAAATTGTAATTTGTATATGTCAGCTGATTATTTATACTTTGACGTCTTTTTGTCTGGACGTTGTTTTTAGTTCAAATATTTGTTGTCATTGATGAAAGATACGCATTGCATGACAATAAGTAGGTATGTTATAAGTTTGATGTCTATCCGTCTGCGGCAATATAGCTCTCGAACGGGTTGAGCGATTTCAATTTAGTTTGTTTTGTACTAAAATAAGTACGTGTTGCATTTTTTGTTTTTAATCCCCGACGCAAAAAAGTGATTTATAAACTTGACGTGTCTGTCTGTCTGTCTATGGCATCATAGCTCCCAAACAAGTATCTCTACATTTACGCGCGTGACTGTTCGAAACAAACTGTAATTTCCATACACCTGCAAACAAAAATACAACATCTGTGAAAATTTAAATGGTCATCTCGTTTCATGAGAAAAAAACCTAGAACCAGATAACGACTACCAGTGCCTTATTATACATAAGGCACTTTAGGCCAGTGCCTAGGGGCTCACTATGACCAGGGGCCCACCACCAAAGTAGGCATCTAAGAAAGAGCTCGATAAATTTTTCACTGATTTCAAAAATCACTTTAAAAATTACTCTGTTTAGACATCAATGTACATTTACATATAAGACTATATCTAAATCTGTTTTCAGGAGTTCGCGACACGGCGTGTCGTGTGTCCGTAGTCTATGTTAAATTGTCATTTATACACGTCCACAGATTATTTATCGCTACACGTGCGCACGAGGAATAGACTTCTTAGAAAACGGCTATAGATGGATAATCATTTTAATTGCAGCGAATGTGTGTTTTATTATTTTGTTTTATTTCGACGCGGATAATTTTAATTTGCGCGCGCGTCGCTGTGGTTGCGTGCGATTGTTTATCAATAAGTTATTCATTTTTGTGACGTAGACACACAAATAAATGCGGTAGTTTTACATGTGTGTTTTACATTTTACTCTTACAACTCTAATAGGGATGATGACAATTTTTTTTGCAGTGTCCGTCTTGTAGTTGTTTGTATAATAATGAATACGTATTTTTTAATTTGTCCCGCAAACGTAAATTGACCAAATTACATTCAATGAAACTTACGCGTGACGTCACGATTGAGTATAAATTTTACTCTATCGTTACGTCACAAGCCCCCTCTCCTAAACTTTAGCAGTTAATCTTTGTCAATTCTAGTTTCTCTGAAAAAGGTAAGAATACGTGTCTCATACTTTTCAATTATCTAACTTAGGGACTAATGAGATTTTTTATTTTTGTACCCAATCATCATCCCTATTCTAGTTATAAAAACACTATACTATGTATTACCGATACAAATAACTATTACTAGGATGTTCATGGGACTAAATTACAACTATTTCACTTTATTTAAAGAGAACAGAATGGTTTCATCCAGTCCGAAATTCTGAGGTAGGAAAAAACAAAAAAAATAAATACCACTAATTTAAATACCACTCCATTAAAATTTTATCAAAATCAGTCCAGCCATCTTTATACTTTTAAATTGGGTTGTCATCAGTTTCGAACCTACCCTGAAAATTTCAGCCTGCTAGCTTATCGGGAAGTGCCTCAAAATTGCGTTGCAAAAATCCAACCGGAACGACAAACAAACAAGAAAGTCAGTTTATAAAAACATGGGAAAAAATTTCAGTCAGGAGGTTTTTTCAAAATTTCTTCATTTTTCAGTTCTGTGTCTGATTCCATTTACATCTCGCGTAGTCGATCATCACATACTCATGCCCTGTGATACTGCTCACATATTGTTCAGCATTACCGCACTCCTATAACAAGACATGCATACCATTACTAGCTGTTGCCCGTGCTTATATAGGTATATCAACGAATTTCATCGTAACAAAAACAACTTAGAAATAATTGTTGAGAAAAAAAAAATTTTTTCTCTAGTCCACTGTGTCCCACAGCTGGGCAAAGGCCTCCCCCAAATCCTTCCACGACTCTCTATTCTGGGCCGCATGGAACCAGCCTGCGCGGTAAGCGACAAGGTCGTATCGCCACCGCTTCCTAGGTCGCCCACGACGACGCCGTCCATCCGTTGGCTCCCATAGTGTGGTGACTTTGGCCCAATGATCACTTTCCATGCGGCTAACATGACACGCCCAATCCCATTTTAGCCTTTAGAAAAAATATTACCGAAAATAAATGGTTTTAGTGACTCAACCTGAAAAGACATATGCGACGTCGCAGGTTTTTTTTAGGCCTTTTAATGATGTACAATATCGTAGTACATAATTTTGATATATCCCGTAGGCCAGCGTTTGCATGATAAGGATAAAAAATAGTAAATACGTATGATTTATAACGTATATGTTTCTCTACAAAATGATGAATAAGTTATAAAACTGCATCAAAATCCGTTGTGTAGTTTTAAAGATTTAAGCATTGAAAATGATAGAAGGGCAAGAGAAAGCGACTTCGTTTTATATTATGTATTGATAAATATATCTGTTTTTATGTGGTTGGAACATGTAAAAATATTCGACAAGCCTTTTTTAAAACAGATTTAGTGAAGGCTAGTTAGATTTAAATATAATTTTTGTAGTATCTATAGTGAGACTGATTCACTCGCGACCCCTCCGCGTCAGCTCATGATTGGGTCCGAAACTATCCGGGCACTCCCGATAACGCGTGAGTAAACCGTTGCACCATTAAAAATGATGTAATTTTTACCTCAGTATTTTTCTTTTTCATTCTCAAACGAAGGTAAACGAAGCAGACTCCAGTTATACAAAGTACTAATAAAATTAAAGTACTGCATGTTATTATAATGATATTACCGTGACCTGCCGTGGTAATGATCCCGGATTCTGAAAAATAATCTTTAATTAAAAAAATAATAATCTCGAGACGGATTCTTAGATGATTCTTCCATGGCTAAGCTATAACGCATAAGTGATTCGATCACAGGTTAAGCTATGCTTGACGCGGTTGGTCTGTAGATGGGTGACCATCTTTGTCATAACGAGTTCCTCCGTGTTTCGGAAGGCACGTTAAATTGTGGGTCCCGGCTGTTATTCCTACATTTTTGATAGTCGTTACAGGTAGTCAGAAGCTTGAAAAGTCTCTGACAACCACTCTTACCAAGGGGTATCGTGTTGCCCAGGTAACTGGGTTGAGGACGTCAGATAGGCAGTCGCTCCTTGAAAAACACTGGTACTTAGCTAAAACCGGTTGGACTGGTAGCCGACCCCAAACTTATTAGTTGCTTTTCACTCGCTTTTAAACCCCGACGATAAAAGATTTAGTGTTAATAGTTTGACGTGTCTCTCTATATGTGGCACCATAGCTACTTAACGGATTGATCGATTACAGTTTGGTTTCTTTTGTATTAAAGGTGAATTATGTGAAAGTTTTCTTAGACATGTTCGATAAAAATCGGTTAATAATTTTGGCGGTTACAGTCTGGATGAACAACCGAATGTTTGCAAATATACTCGACTGGGGATTCAATAAAAGCGCACTGAAATAGAATATTGATGACTTAGTCAAGAGAGTTCTTAGCTTGGTTTGATGATAAATTTGGCGGTGAGAAAATAGGATATCGAAATAAGGTTCTCAAGACAGTATCAATATCTAACTACATTTTGCAATTCTGCTAAAGATGATATGTCCTGTGGGTCCGGATTTTTTTATTTATTTATACTGCCCCGCTAAAAATCGAAAAGAATCCAACGGGATAAATAATTACTATGTTAATCCACGTTATAAACTATTTGCGTATAAAATTTCGTCGTAATCCGTTCAGCAGTTTTTGCGTGAAAGAGTAACAAACATCCAAACATACAAACTTTTGCGTTTATAATATTATTAGTACAATATCTATACTACAAGTTAACTTACCGAAGCTGATGTGGACAAAACTGTTTCTCTGTTGCATCGTATGGATAAAAGTGTAACTACTTTGGTTACAGCCTGCTTTCAAAGTAATATTTAGAGGATTAAGCATGCTCTGTTCCCGTAACTTCTTCCTTTCATGAATAGTCACGATAGCATCGCATGTGTCTGAAATATAAACTCTCTTGAATAGACAAGAGCCTCAAACTGCTATTTACAATGTCCGATGATTGAATGAAAAGCCGAGTGGTTGAGGTGGCCACGCCAAACCCACTGAGCGCGACGTGTCTCGGGTTCAATCTCCGCGTAGGACAAGCGTTTGTGTGATCCACGAATGCTTGTTCTGAGCCTGAAGTCTAAAGACACCAGACACAGGAAACGATTCGTTGATCACACAAATGCTTATTCTACACGAGGAACGAATCGCTTAGAGGGTTTGGCGTGGTGACCTCAAGCACTCGGCTATCTGGGCAGTCAATTGTTTCGTCTTTAATCCTTAATTATTTACTTTATTAACTGACACAAATTAAAAAGCGTACCTGTATCAGGTTACATTATAATACCAGCCTGTTAGCGTCCCACTGCTGGACAAAGGCCTCTTCCCATATTTAGGACATTGATTAGAAGGAAATAGGGATGATGACTGGGTACAAAAAGAAAAAAATCTCACTAGTCCCTCAGTTAGATAATTGAAAAGTATGAGACACGTATTTTTTCCTTTTTCAGAAAAACTAGAATTGACAAAGATTAACTGCTTTAAAGTTTAGGAGTGGGGGCTTGTGACGTAACGATAGAGTAAAATTTATACTCAATCGTGACGTCACGCGTAAGTTTCATTCACTGTAATTTGGTCAATTTACGTTTGCCGGACAAATGAAAAAATACGTATCCATTATTATACAAAAAACTACAAGACGGAAACTGCAAAAAAAAAATGTCATCATCCCTATTGCCATGACGTATCAACTTACCCTTAATTACTTCAATATTATAATGATTACGTGTATGGTAATGAACCGGTATGGTCTCATTAGCTATATTCTTATACGTCATAAAAGTGTAATTCTTTTGTTTTGTATACTTATATTTGATATTTTTCTCTGGTAGACTCACCACATGATCATCTGAAATTAAGAGTTTATTTTTAACTAGCTTTTCGCCCGCGGCTTCGCCCGCGTCGAGGTCAGTTATATCGCGTTTCCAAGAGAACTCTTCAAAAGTCCGGGATAAAAACTATCCTATGTTCTTTCTCAAGGTCAACTCTATCTCTGTACCAAATTTCATTAAAACCAGTTCTGTGGTTTAGACGTGAAAGCGTAACAGACAGACAGACAAAGTTACTTTCGCATTTATAATATTAGTAAGGAAGGATTATATAATATGATATTCCAAAAGTTTCACACAACGCTATTTAGTTTCAAATTAAGCATAGCTTGTATTATGAGTACTAGACGACTGATAAACATACTTATATATTTCAAAATACATAAATAATGTAGATAAATTATCCTTGTATCGGGTAATTTCAATTTAATATTTTATTTTAAACAATTTTTGCAGCAAGGAATTTAATCCTTGTGTCGCGGGGAGTTTCTCATACATTCAAATCACATACAGAAAGACACACAGACTCAGTTTCAGTAACAAGCTTTTTTGGATCACACAAATGCTTGTACTAGGGGGTCGAACCCGCGACACGTCGCACTCATTACGCCCCGGTTTGGCGTGGTGACCTCAACCACACGGCTATTCGTGCAGTCAGAATATTGGCTTGAAACTACATTTTTTAAGAGCATTACAACCCAGCCTATTTTAACTTACCGTAAAATGTTCTCATTAACAACAAGTCCGCGGTTATAGTCTTGTATTCCAATTTGAATTCGCAAAAAAAATGTTTATGGTAAGTGTCTTTCATCATCTGAAAATCTGTATTTAATAATAACTTTCTGGGTGAATCCGACTCTGTTGACAATTGTTTTTTTAATTAGAATGCTATCGAAGTGCGAAAAATGATTAGAATAATTTTAACAATATTTATAAATCATCATCATCCACAGCCTTTTCCCAACTACGTTAGGGTCGGCTTCCAGTCTAACCGGATTCAGCTAAGTACCAGTGTTTTACAAGGAGCGACTGCCTATCTGACCTCCTCAACCCAGTTACCTGGGCAACACGATACTCCTTTAAATAATAGTTAGACTGGCTGTCAAACTTTCTAGCTTCTGACTACCTGTAACGAATGTCAAAGGTGTGCTAATAACAGCTGGGCCAGGGACCCACAATATAACGTGCCTTCCGAAATAAATACAAAGCTGTGTAAAATCGTTAAGCCTATTTGATATAATGGAAGAAGAAGAAGAATTCTTACCCGCTTTAAAATAGACTCCATCCATATTGCAAACTATAATTCCATCTTGAGTGGTTTTTTTCTCAACATTAATTTTTATCCGTTCATTTTCAGTGTAGCCGTAGACAAATTTGAAGTATGTTGTGTTGCCAGCTTTATCAAATTGTGGGACTAATTTTAGTCCGTTTACCGTCAAAGAGAAATCTGAAACTGAAAAGTATTTTATTTTATTCCTTAGAAAAAGCGATTTTAAACAAATGATAAAAAACTAGCTGTTGGGCGCGTGCTCGCCTGCTACAAACCGAAAATGATCCCACGGGAACATAAAATCTGGATAGAAACTATCCTGTATTAATCCTGGTTATAAACTACCTGTATATAAAGGTTCGTCTAAATCCGTTCAGTAGTTTTTGCGTGAATAGTAACAAACATCCATACATACAAATTTTCACGTTTATGATATTAGCATGAAGTAGGATAGAAACTCGCGTATTTATTTCAAATCTAGTTTGAAATAAAACTTTAAATTTTTGATTTAGACTTACTGTGATCAAAATTTAGCGTCCTCCTAATAAATTTGATTTTGAATTGTTGAATTATGCCGTTCCTATATATTTGATAGTTGTAAATAATGTAGGATCTGTCATCGCTGGATTGGATCAATGTACGGAATTCAGCTCGGTACAACGATTCAGTTTTAATTTCACTCGTTATGAGCTTCTGACCTATAACATAGAGAACATTATTATACGACTATCCTATAATTAAAAAATAAACTATAGCATGTCATTTATTTGGATGCCAAAATGTTTTAAATGTGTTAGTCTCAGTAAATAAAAAAAACAAATTCATGACTGAATCAAACGTAGATTAACCTAGATGTCTATTTTTTATAGCTATCAGGGTTCATGAGATAAAGGCTGGTAACAGACAGATGGACAGCGGAGCCAAGGTATAGAAAGTAAGCCAAATATGGATTAATTACTATGATGAAAGCTGGTTATAAAAAAAATCTATTAAGGGAAGTTAAATAATTGCAAAATAGACTCGAATTAAATAAACTGAGAGGGGTTTGTGACGTACGTAACGATTTCATAAAATTTATTATTCGTAAGAATTGTCGTTATCCCTATTGCGGTAGGTGTTTTAGAATACCAGCTAGTCAGAAATATGTTTAAAATAAAATAAAATTAAAGGATGAAGATCCATTTACCTTGGTTATTATAATACTTGAAGTCAAAAAGACCAAACGGTATCTCCCATCTTACATGTATGAGGTTTCCATCCCAATATTCATAATTAATTTGTCCGCAATTCTCCATGTACTCCCACGTGTATTTAACATTCACGTTATTTATAAATACTTGTACTGAAAGAAACAGAAAAATTAAATAAAAACTATCCTCTTGTTTCTTAACTGCTTAGTAGTGTCATTTTTATGCCATATATTTTTATTCATCCCCAAATTTAAGAAGTTACGGTACTCTTTTAATAGGCGTACACGGGGACACAGGTTCAACATGCGGAGGCCTTGTTGAAACAAAAAAGATCCATGTTTTTAAAGACATTATTAAATATATTCAAATAAATCGCTATTACCTGAAAGACTTTCTGTTGAAATTACAATTAGAATAACGAGACACACACAATAGGTCCACATTGTGAAATAATAAAAGGAAAACTGAAATATTGCTGAATACTTATGATTCAGTATAAATACAGTTGACATAAAATTGGTATTTGTCGGACTAAATATGTAATTAATATTTTGACAACATTTTAAATTGGACTACACGGATAGCCGAGTGGTTGAGGTCACCACGCCAAACCCACTGACGCGAAGTATCGCGATTTGGATCCCGAGTTTTTGAGTGATCCACGAATGCTTGTTTTGAGTCTGGGTATCTTTGTGAATGTGACTTGAATAAATAATAAATAAATAAATGCGGACAACATCACATACATTGTTCTGAACCCAAAGTAAATTGCTGAAGTGACTTGTGTTATGGAATTCAGATACAACGAAGGTACCACAAACACCCAGGCCCGAGACAATGTAGAAATGTGAATTTTTACATTGACCCGACTGGGGATCGAACCCGGGACCTCAGAGCTAGCGACACCTTGAAACCGGTGCGTACGCCACTCGGCCACGGAGGTCGTCGTGAATATTTGTGCAACCCCCGCGACACAAGGATTAAATTCCTTAATGCGGGTGTCGTTTTGGAGAATTGCAACGCATTGCCATACACCGACACAAAAACGCGAATGACGTAGCACGGTGGTTTAGGTTCAGTCAGTAAGAGTCTGACACTACCCTCTTCTACCCCTGAATACCTCTCGGCGGAGGAAACAGGTCCTCAGGTTCAGGTGGATGTCCTCATAGACACCTGGGTCCCAATTCTGCTATTTACAACTGCCGATTAATGAGTGAAATTTGGCTTAAAATGACAATTTTCGTATTTCTCTTAACAATTTTTCTAAACAATGAGTAGAAAAGTACCGCACGGTGCATTCAGGGTCAATGCAATTAACTTCCAATTATTTTGTTGTCAAAATGCTTAATCCAATTGCCATTTGTTCATCGGCCGTTGTAAATAGCAGAATTGGGGCCCTGGATTGTCCTCGTGACATCATTTTCGATTAATTGTAATTGTCATGAACATGAGGAAATCCGATACTATCCTTATCGGGGTAGAAAGAGAGATATTTAATTTTTGTCATGGTGTGACTGATTGGATTTCGATGAAATTTGTGAAGAAGTAGCTGACAGCTTTATAGAACAAATTGAATACTTTTAGAGTAAGAGCCAGACCTACGTTTTTAGCACCTTTAATAGCGTGCCCAAACTCCATAATCAGCCATCGTTCTTACCTATGTTGAGAGCATCCGCTGACAAACTTTCAGCTTTTATAAAATAACGTAGGTCTGGCGTCCATGGGCTCTTAGACCATTTATTAGTTAGCCATTTTAGTATTAACTAGCTGTCGCCCGCGATTTCGTCCCCGTGGGTAGAAGATATAAGTTATGATTTATATCTGCCGTGTTTTTTTTCACATTTTACTTCGCTTCTATTAGTCGCAGCGTGGTTTATAGCCTAAAGCTTTCTTCGATGAATGGTCTATTCAACACAAAAATATTTATTCAATTTGAACCAGTAGTTCCTGAGATTAGCGTGTTCAAACAAACAAACTCTTCAGCTTTATATATTAGTATAGATAGATTTCCCCTAAAAAAGGAAAAATAAATATGGTATAATAAATAGGAATAAACACGTACAGTTTTGGCAAGCTAAGCCATAAAAGAATTAACTTCCAAATAAGTTAAATAGTTATATTATATCCTCATATTGATAAGGCAATAAAATCCAATTAAAAACAACAACATTCGGGACAAACTGAATTTTGAAAGCAGGATTCTGAACATAGTATCTGCAGTAAATTAAGTCGTAGTGCCCTTGTTAGCACGAAGTGCAGGTTCCGTTCCAAGGCAGACAAAATACCTATATATAATATATCCTGGGACAACTCACACACGGTTATCTGATCCCAAGCTTAGCAGAGCTTGTGTTATGGTAACCAGACAGCTTAAACTTACTTATATATTTCTAAATACATACATATTATAGATAAATTACACCCAGACACCAGAACAAATGATCATAATCATCATTACAGAAAATTTGTCCTGGGCGGGAATCGAACCCACGACCTCCGGTATAGCAGTCAGGGTCACCACTAGACCAACAGACCCGTCCCGGAATACCTATATGACTTTTTCAAAGTCATACGTACTTTAGCTGACTTACTGATGCCGAGCCCAATGTTGGGAAAAGGCTAGGATGATGATGATGCTGATGACCTACCGTCATACTTACCACGCGAACATAGACGCGGGTAACAAGCTTGTTGCATTAAGAAGAACCAATAAATACGCTTGACTGAACCATAATGAAATAATCTATTAGATATACATAAAAATGAATCCCTATCTCTCTTTGTCACGGCGTCACGCGTGAACGACTGGACCGATTTCTCTGATTTTTTTATGTTGTATTTGTTATTATCAAGAGAAGGTTCTTATAAAAGAAAAAAATGAAAAATTGCGCGGAAAATAGAATCTTAAGAATACTTAACTACCATATTTTTAAGTAATCCTGACTTTTGTTACGATAGTGATTTGTTGGGTCGATCTCCGCCCCCAATAATATAAAGGCACCGGGAACGAGCGTATTCACGCAGGTGCTACCGCGGGGCACAGCTAGATTGATTATAAAACCGAATTTTATTGTGTTAATTTTGTTATTGTTATTTTTAACGACTGCTACACTATACCTATAATACTTTAGTCGCGCGGATTTCGCAAACATTAAACACGAAAGCAGTGCTTTTTAACCCCCGACGCAAAAACGACGGGGTGTTATAATTTTTACGTGTGTGTATGTGTCTGTCTGTGGCATCGTAGCTGCCAAACGAGTGATCCGCTCTTAATGCAATTTTTTTGTTTTGAAAGGTATATCAGTCGAGAGTGTTCTTGGCTGTTTGGTGGAAATCGCTTAAGGTCTTCAAGGTCGTTTGTTAGGTGTGATAGGAATGTTACACGCTCAGTTTACTTGCAAGCATATGTTTTGTGGGATCTGATATTTGAAACACTGATGTCTTCTGGAATCACTGAGTTGGCCTGCTTTTAGGGCTCGAAGGTAGGAGACGTAATCCAGGTCTAACTTTTAGTAAACCCATCGAGTTTGGGCTCATTGAATTTGTTTTGACTAGTTCTCTTCATGATTCTAATTTGCCTCGGGGGTTGTTAATTTTTTATTTATTGCTTTTATATTTTATTAACTAATCTGTTGTCAAAATATTTAAATTGTGATTAAAACATAATCCTTATTAAAATGTTGTCACTGACAGTAATAAGGGTAGACATTTTGGCGGGAACGTCGTCATTACGTTGTCTGTGGGTTTCTCTTTTCTTATCTTTTACCGATTTTGTTTTGTTGACGTTATGAAAATACTGAATATTTTTTAAGAACAGAAATTTACAACCGGCTTCAAATAAAAACTAGATACCGAGTCAAACTTGAATAAATGACGGTTATCACGTTCAATAAAAAAAAACGGTTTTTAAAGCCAAGCACTCATTTCGAGACAAATATTTTTTTTTAAAACCCGTGTCGCTAAACTGACTCTACTACAAATAATAAAAAAAAACAAAATAAAGTATCCAATTGACAACCTCTCTAAATATCATTTTAAAAATCAAGAGACACGAAATCAAAAAACATAAAAATCAATATTAACTCTCACACCACCATAAGCAAATGATTAGAAGCAGGTGCAAAGCTTAGCAAATTACAGCCGCATTTGACTTTCGCTGATGCGAATCTTAACCCTACCACGTTCACATAACCAAGTTTGTATCAATTGAGGAAGGGAGAAAGATCTATACGACAAGTCTTACCCTCTCGCTCCCACCTCGCAATAGATTTAAGTCAAAAGTTGTCGGTACGTACAGAAATAGAATGCAACACGCCTGTCTAAATGTTTACATATTTTATGCGGCGTTATGTCAATGGACATTAGATGTGTGGTCTCACTAATAATAAAGTTTTTGATGTGGCGATAGGGCAAATTTATATTGTTGCTTTTAATAGCATCCTACTTATATTATAGACGAGAAAGTTTGTATGTATGGATGTTTGTTCCTCTTTCACGCAAAAAGAACTACGGATTTAGATGAAACTTGGTAGGCAGATAGGTTTTAACCGGGATTAATACATAGACTTACTAATATATTAAAGCGAATGTTTGTTTGTATGGATGTTTGTTCCTCTTTCACGCAAAAAGAACTACTGATTTAGACGAAAAATTGTACGAAGATATGTTGTAATCGTTAGTACATAGTTTTCATCTCGATTTTATGTTCCCTAGGGATCATTTTCGATTTGTAGCGAGCGGGCCCGCGGGGAGCAGCTAGTGTTATAATGTTAGATTAGGAGGAATTCAAATGTAACTGAATTGTGTTGATGTACTTTATGCAGATTTCTGCTATTATAGGAATTTTGGTCTAGTGGTTAGAGCCTTTACTGCTGGACCGTAGGTCGTGGCTTGATTCCCAGCTAAGACGAATGTTTTTTGATGACCACGATCATTTGTTCTGTGTCTGGGTGTTATTTATCTATTAAATACAACTGTTTCGGAGTTAAAAAAAACATAAAATATCACGGCGTTGTTTAAAAACTCCTAGTTTAGTTATTTTTTCTCCATCTTCATCTGATTTAGACATTTTTGCCAACAGTTGGAGTCTGAAAGCTGCAAGAGCTACATGGAGTCAGCTGTGACCTCACAACGTCCCTACGACACAAGAGAGACAAAGACAGAGAAAGAAATACCTTTTTTAAACAGTAAGTAACATTATTAAATGATGTAACGGTTTACTCTCGCGTATTTATCGGGGTAGCTCGACTAGTTTCGGGCCCAACCGGAGTCTTTAATCATGAGCAGACGCGGCGGGATCGCGAGTCGAACTGGTCGTTTCAAAACCAAATCCTTGTTTCAGACGACACATCTTCCTGTGGAGTGAACAGTTTAGCCCGATTGCGATGTATTGTGCAAGCGTTAGCTAGCAATGGGAAAGATACGCCATGACACTATTATTATCTTATTCAGGAACATAATAACACAATAAGCTAAAATATTCAGCCAAAGAATGTATAAGAAATACCATTAATAGGGGTGAATAGTTACATCAATTCAACATATTCCAAAAAAATTTGGAAATATATCGTCGTCCTAGCTTTTTCTTAATTATGTTGGGGTCGGCTTCCAGTCTACCTGGATTCAGCTAAGTACCAGTGTTTTACAAGGAGCGACTGCCTATCTGACCTCCTCAACCCAGTTACCTGGGCAACACGATACCCTAGGATACACATTAGTTATATCTATGTGCAATTTATTTTTCATATGAAATCGTTTTCCGAGAGGGTAGCACTTAGTTATAAATTTTGAATTATACGCTTCTATCTTATAAATCTATTCACCCCTGTTTTTTGTATTTTTAAGTTTTACTACTGATACTGTAATGCAAGAATGAAAATGTAGGTAGTAAGCTATTATTTATTTATTTAAGTTCTTAGACTACATTGTCAATGCTCATTCTGCTCAATATTTGAGAATAAAAAGATTTTATACACTCTTTAGTATTTTATTTTTATACCTTTACCTTTCACCAAAACATTCGATTTTGTCTTCTTATGTTCTAAATAATACAGGATCTGTGTATCTACAAGTTACATAATATTATTATCTCCTCGCTAACGCTGACGAATCACTCAAATTTATTGAACTGTCAAGTCAAAGTCACGTCACTTGTCGAATATAAACGTTATTCTTTTATTGAAATTTGAATTCGTTTTCTATTATAATAAATAACATTAGTGGAATCATACGAGCCGAATAAAAAATATGTATTGGTCAGAATTGTGGTGACAGCATAATCAAAACACTCCCTCGACACTTTTAATAGCAAAGAACAAAATTAAAAAAAAATGGATTCTTAGAATTTCTAAAACATCTATATAACAGTAAAAAATATTTTCTATTTCTATTCCAGGTTAAAATCAGTAAACTCAACCCAACCAACAAAACAAAAGTTACATCGCAAGAAATTCTTAAATATTCCTTAAAATAACATCTAGATAAACATGAAAAATGGCGAAGCTAACTAACCTTAATATTATTTTGAGATGGAACGTCATTAATGCGCCCGCGCCGGTGGGTGGGGCTTGGCAAGCGCGAGGCCCCGCCCACTGACACGATGTTAATAGTGTGGTAACTGCCCATAGACAATTACTTGGTGCAGGATAAGCATTTGTTAATGGATTCTGTTTGGACATTGTATTGGATTTACTTATAACTGTGATTAGCCAACTAATGACTGGAAAGTGACAGCTAAAGATTCGTGTTGATCAAAATATCATTTTTTCACATTGATATATTAAACTATAACCGCATAACTAAAACGATCACAGGTTAAGCTTTGCTTGACGCGGTTGGTCCATAGATGGGTGATCATCTTTGTCATAACGAGTTCCTCCGTTTTTCGGAAGGCACGTTAAATTGTGGGTCCCGGCTGTTATTCTTACATCTTTGACAGTCGTTACAGGTAGTCAGAAGCTTGAAAAGTCTGACCAAGGGGTATCGTGTTGCCCAGGTAACTGGGTTAAGGAGGTCAGATAGGCAGTCGCTCCTTGTAAAACACTGGTACTTAGCTGAAACCGATTGGACTGGTAGCCGACCCCAACATGGGAAAAGGCTAGGCCAATGATGATGATATATTAAACAACCCTTGTACAGTTTACCTGTCTCGTTACTTTTTCAAGTTAAGTATGGTGTTACATGGTACCCGATATTTCACACACTTTTGTTTAAAAGCTCGGAAATTCCAGTCTATATAAAATGTTGTATAGAATCTAAACGAGAAAGAAATACAGTTAAAAAAAAACACTACGTAATTTAATTAAAATAGCTTTATTTCATAACTTTTAATTGATGGTAAACTTCTGCTGCTATGTTTCGTTCCAAGATGTTTAGAGTTTCATACGGAAACGGCAAAAAAAACCTAATAATGAGGCTGTCTTTCCGTCCGTCGACCAGTTTTTATTTTTTCATTTTCCACAGAATCCTCTGTATCCTCAAAGTGACTCATACTTACTTAATTTGAAGACATGTTATTTAGCTAGCGCACTTTTTATACAGACAGACAAAATAATAAAATTGTGTTGTTCTTGAAAATGGCTGTTGTGATAACGTGCGATAAATAAATAAAGGAATGTTATCTTTACTTCGCGGAATTTCATGAACATTTAAGTCACATGCACAATGACACCCAGACTCAGGACAAGCATTTGTGGATACACCTAGAGTTTAAACTGTAACGCTTTAAAAGTGCTAAAAACTTTTGATTTTGATCACATAGATGCTAGATCTACGTGGGTATCGAACTCGCGACACGTCATGCACAGTGAGTGCACGGAGAGCCACTCGGCTAACCGAGCAATTATTAAACATTATACACTTGTGTAAATAATATCTATAGACGGTTACTTAAACGTGTTTCCTACTATTATAATATATACCACTTATACAATAACCGCGAGCGTTTGTAAGTATAGATGTTTGTTCCTCTTTCACGCAAAAACAACTGAACAGATTTAAACGAAACTTGGCACACAGATAGTTTATAACCAGGATTAAAACATAGGATAGTTTTTTTATATAGATTTTATGTTCCCGTGGGGATGATTTCCGATTTGTAGCGAGCAGGCCCGCGGCCAACAGTTAGTCTTCTATAAATTATTCAAGCAGATACGTCATAATAATTTATAATTTGCCATTTATCAAGACTATAAATTATTTGATTAATAAATTATATTTTGAACACGAGTGCTAAGCTTTTATGAGTGAAGTGAATAATTAACGATGTGTGTTGATATTAAACATATTAATAGTGATTCGACTGCACGGAAGAAGAAGTGGGCAAGTTATACCGGCGCCGAAGCAGAAACCACAAGCTCATGTCAATTTGGCGGGGTGTGGGTTCTATCCCTGCATGAGAGTAGGTATCACAATTCTGCGTTCAGTTTTGTGTTCAATTTGTGCTTCTGTAATTTTGTTTTCAGAAAAATATTAGATCAACATGTTTTACGGTACGTAGATCGCCGGGACAGATGGCTTGTTTATAAAATCTTCGTCCTGTAAATCGAATGGATTGGAATGCTGATAATATATATTCTTTATTTCGTTGAGAAGTTTATAATAAATTTAAATGTTCAAGTCCATCATATTTATAATCTAGATTCAATGTTGTTACTTACTTAACTTTAAATCCAATTAAAAATAAGTATAACCCAAACCATGGAATGTAAACATTGGCATTTTATTTTTTATACCCGAACGTCCGGACTACTTTTGATGGACTTTCGTATTCAGTTGGAGTTATTCGATGTAACATAGAATACTTTTTATTAAGAAAAAAAATCTATTTTTTTCGAAAAAATAAAAATGTTTCAACGCCATCTAGCGGTTGAGTTATAAAGTTCCAACCCTGAGTACTGTTATACCGTTGCACTGTTTTACCGACGGTCACGTCAATAGCCAATCATGAACAAACATGAACTGTCACTCGCTGCAAACTGAAGCCCACGCGGACGGAGTCGCGGGCAACAGCTAGTAAGTAAATAAAACATAATCATAGTTTTAAAAACATTATAATTAAGTAAAAATGTAACATTTTACAAAAATATATTTACATATACATACACTAGTACATTCAGCGGCACACAAATATTCACAACGCGGCATTTATAATGATATCAGTACAGCTAGAGTTTGTGCGTAAGCTTAATTGGGGCTTCACGTTTGTCGAGTTAATAAATACGATACACAACATGAAACTCAAAACACAAACAGCTTGGAGAAAAAAGATCAAAAAACTACTGTTTACAAAACCATGGGCATCAATTTCCTAATTTTACTCCGGCAGCTTTTTTTCATAGTTATGGAAAAAATATTATACTTAATACCAGAATTACCTACCAAGATATGGGAATAGGACTGTGCCCAGCAAAGGATGGACCCTTCCGACAATCCCAAATATGGAAATAACTAGTAAATGAAAAAATCTTCATAACGACCATCATTTCAAATAAGAAAAATCTAGATTTTATTTGATACAAAAAAAGTGATAAGACTTCTAAAAATGATATGTCTATCTAATTACGGGTCTATAATTATTAAGTTCCATGTTGCATATTAAACAAAACACTTGAAATGTGAGATATCACATGACATACAAACTAACAATACAAAATGGAGGGTGATATTAAAATGGACGCTGATTGCAATTCTACCGCCTAACACAATTAAAAAAAGAACATAATTTTCTTTATATTTATGTAAAATATCAATTAAAAATCATTAAATTTACATCGTTTTCGTGTGAATAAAAACAAATGCGTATTAAAACTAAATAAAAATTAATATTTTTCTATACAAATGAGTTAAGAGCTTTTCTCGAACATTGGCTATACTAATCAATACATTTCGTCCAACTTCTGTTTACAAAAACTTGGAACAAATATTGGCCCAACATTATTACTATAATATTAATGAAATATTGGTACCAATACTAACAGCCAACATTTCAAGGCTAGTTCAAGGCCAAAATAGGTATTCGGACACTTGATATCTTTTTAAAACGTTTTTAAAAGGAATACATAAGGATAATAAATTACACCTAGCAGTTAAAAATGTTTTAAAATATATAATAATGTGTCTTTTATGAGTTCAAGTACTTCTACAAAGCAATGTTATTCCTTCATTCAATGACGTTTGGACTTTTACACATACCTTCATTTAAAACATTGCTATAGTTTTACCAAAAAGCATACAATTTTTAATACTTAGTCCTTGTCATAAAAGAAAATTCAAGTATTTATTGTTGGATATATTTAAAATGCAAGAAAAACACAGAAATATTTTAAATGAAGGTAAACAGCGTTTACAATTCGTCTAAATAGAGTAAAATGATTTAAAAATCTTACAATAGCAACATAATTTATTAAGGCCATCAAATATTCAAATATATATATATATAAAATATGAGCAATATTCTGTCTTTGTATGCGATTAACTTTTTGATCACCAAACACAAGACACACACAGACAAACAAAGTGTGCAGACTGTTTATAAAATCTCAATGGTCTAAACAACAATAGGAAATTGTAATGTTTGGCAACGACACGCTATCATTTTTCCCACGTTTTTATACACTCACTTTCTTGTTTGTTTGTCGTTCTGGTTGGATTTTTGCAACTCAATTTTGAGGCACTTCTCGATAACCTAGCAGGCTAAAAATTTCAGGGTAGCTTCAAACCCGATGACAATGCTAATTACAACTATAAAATAGGCTGGATGGATTTTGGAGTAAAATTTAAAAACGTGACACTTTTTCACAAACATTCAATTCACATGCACAAAGACACCGAGACTCAGGACAAGCATTCGTGGATCACGCAAATGCTTGTCCTACGCGGGAATCATACACGCGACACGTCGCGCACTAATTTGGCGAGGTGACCTCAACCATTCAGCTAAACGTGAAGTCTGCATTTGGACATGTCATGTGCTTTTGAGCTTCGCTACATTATGGCGACATTATAGCGTCAGCGCTCAGAGTAATGTACTGTAGCAAATGTGACACTCATGACCATTGCGTATAAAATTAGATTTGCCATACTTGCCTATGACGATCAAAAAGTTAAGACAATATTTTATTGGAAATATGTAATTGTACACTACAAGAAACGTTATTAAAAATGTAATGTCTTTCCGTTTTCATATTTTCCTAAATTGTTTTGACTGGTGTTTTAGCAATGATGCCTGCTAGACTTCAACCAGTCAGAAAATTGTTTTACAGGATTATTTGAAGCATGAAACTCAACTGAGTTAGGAAGATCAAGATCATATTGTTTAGTTAAATCAAAGGCGTCTTGTATAAAAGGTAAGACTTGATTTAAAATGTTTTTAGCAATATTATAGAAAAGTACAAAATAACATTAAAACGCCAATATTGTAATTTAGGACGGGTCAAGCATTAGGCTCTAGTTTTCAGGAGCTACGGCCTACGGCCTACATTAAACTATAAGGCATGAATAGAAACTACATATAAAACAGTAATGATTGTAAATTAGCTATATATACAGACAATGTATTGTGAAATATTTATATCAGACGTGTTGTTTTATTAACTTGGTTTGTCTTATTTGAATGCAAAATTTCGACGAAATTGAATGGAATTTATCAACAAAAAAAAAAAATTACACATAATGCATTTTTAGTACCAACTAGCTGAGTAGTTGGTACTAAAAATGCATTATGTGTAATTTTTCAAACTTAACATTTCAATGGAAAAAGTGAGATTTCAACATAAACAGCCGTATTGATAGATACTTAACAAGGTGAGACAGACGGGCATGAAGCCTGCGAATGTTTATGTGACTTTTAACTTGCCTTGTGGCTTTTTTTTTTGCTTTCTTGAAGAGATTTGAGATGGCTAGACAGACCGTCACCCAAAACCACTACACACAATGGGACAATTAGGAGGAGCAAGGCTAAGTAAGTTCCACTAAGTATACAAAATGCCCATTTCCTCCTTCACCATGGCAAGGACAGTTTCACAGCTAATAAAGACAAATTGAGTTTCGGTCTTGTATACAATTGCAAAATCTACGTTTCCAACATAAATTTTCATGAAAAGTTTTGGTAGAGGGCTTTTCTTAGCAGAGGAAGACCAAAAACGAGAATTTGTAGCCCTTTAAAAGGATTGCAAGAGAAACAGTTTCAAAATGATTCATTTACGAGTTGTTTTTTATGACAAACCCAAGTTAATAAAGTAACAGGATGTCTTAATTAATTCCGTAATTATTTATAATTTAAGCGTAAGTATCTTACGTCTCCTATTACATATTGTTATTAATAACTATTCATTACTATATACAATTTATATTGCATTGAGTTTAAATTGTAGTTTTAATCTAAATATTGAGATATTTTAATCATCCATACAATATTTTAAATGTGAAAGTTGTCTGTCTGTTATTCAGTAACGACTAAACCGCTAAACCGAATTTGATAGAATTTTGTAGGAAACTTTTTCGATCGACATCACAGACATCCACGCCAGACACCTGTTTCTTTTGTGTAGACAACAAAACAAACTTTATTGCAATATAAATTCTATATATTTAGACAAACGACATTTCCACAGCAAAAGGTATACATTTAATTTCGAATATTGTGAATTTTACAATATCCAGCTCGATTTCTTTCGTTTGTAAGATTGTTACCATGTAAGGCAAAAACAAATATACGAATATTAATAAAATTTAGCA
Organism: Trichoplusia ni; assembly: GCF_003590095.1. Taxonomy (NCBI): domain Eukaryota; kingdom Metazoa; phylum Arthropoda; class Insecta; order Lepidoptera; family Noctuidae; genus Trichoplusia; species Trichoplusia ni. Next base: position 9,330,040 of record NC_039494.1, read on the forward strand.
CAAATTTATAACCATGATTAATATTTTGAAACTTTTTATTAGGCATATTTCAATTAATGTTTTATGTATGCGTATGTATCATGAAAACGCCTCTAAAGTAGACAAAACCGCGGTATTAACCTAGTGATAATGATTTCGATAGATTTATTCATCTTGCTGTGAACATGTCATATTATTTTAAGTCATAATAATTCCTAATATCACTTGGTGAGAGTTTGATCACGCGTTGCCCAGCAATTCACTGTAAAGAAAATATATTTTGGTCAAAACAGATTCTTATTACTGTAAAATGATTTATGGGTCTCAAAGTTATTTTATTGAGGTGCATAGGAATAATCAAGTTTTAGTCATTATCAATCAATAATCATTAGCCTATCAAAATTGGCACGACAAAAAATTATTTTTGTGTTGAGTAGACCATTCATCGAGGAAGGCTTTAGGCTATAAACCATCACGCTGCGACTAATAGCGAAGATACTATGGAAAATGTGAAAAAAACAGGGCAGGTATAAAGCATAACTTATATCTTCTACCCACGGGGACGAAGTCGCGGGCAACAGCTAGTAACAATTAAAAGCTTACTTAGTTAACTCCCGCGACGTGAGTGGGCCGGTGAGCCCGGACCGCGACCGCGATCTGCTCAACTGCGCTCGTCTCTCGGCTGAAAACAACATACAACACATTATTTTTAAATATTTATTTATTTAGACTTTCATGTACAATTGTTGTTCATAAGGCGGACTTAATGCCGCAAAATGTTATCCACCGGGATAGGTGCAACAGTAATATAGGAACTAATAATTAAAACACAGGAGAGATTTTTGAAGAAAGTCCGTTTTAAATATTTTACTGCGGGTGCACTGTAATAAACTACTAAAACTTGGGAAAACATTATGCAGAAAACAAACTAACTACTTTAAATAATGCAAGAAATATCATGGTTGTTGTAATACATTGCAGAGAACAACTCCGGTATCGAAATTTAAAATGTCCGGACAGATTTCGCCCATGGAGGTTGGTATCACTAGACACCAGCCAGGACATATTATAGAAAACGCGCGTGTGACAACACAGGGGCACTCTCTATTCCCGCACTCTCATAGCGCGATGGACACGACCGGAGAGAGATCACAAGCAGGACACACATTCACATCACTTTCTTGTTTGTTTGTCGGTCCGGATTTTGTAATTCAATTTTGAGGCACTTCCCGATAAGCAAGCAGGCTGAAATTTTCAGGGTAGCTTTAAACCCGATGACAATGCAGTTTAAAACTATAAAACAGCTGGACCGATTTTTATAAAGCTTGAATGGAGTTACATTTAAAAACGTGCGTATTTAGATTTTTTCAATCCATTAATTCTAAGACACATACTTCAAAAAGACGTTGCTTGCCTTGGGATCGAACTCAAGACGTTTGACTTGGAAATCCTGTCACCACTAGACTATGACGGCTTCATCAAGCGTTGTGTATCGCAATGTATCACACTTGCACGATATTTCTCGAATCATCTACATGAACCTCAGAATATGCTCGGTGCCGTCTCGCATGACACATACCTTTGAGTCGGTGCAGTATCGCATGGACTAATCCTTCGCCGTCCGTCACATCGTCTGTATGCGTGCGCATATTGTGATACACATGAGTTTGGTACGAGCCAGAGGTTACGCAGATTTATATTTAAACATTTTATTTAACTGATTAAGTAGGTTTGTAAACTTAAATTTGTTTGGTTTGTAAAAAATACTTGGGTATTCTGATATTTTTTAAATTAGCTTCTTAATTTTTGACAGATATTTTAGAACACGGCAGAATCATAAGAAAAAATACTTGCTATAGCTAAACCTACTGTCTAAAATTTTCGTTCGGATTTTACATATTCTCTTACCAAAAGATTTTTATTTTTATAGTAATATTATAATACTGCATTTTTTTACATATACAGACAATGAATTCGTAACCTCTGGCTTGAGTCGTACTAAAATGATATTACGAAAGTGTAGACAAAGGAGTATAAAGTCATCAGCAAAAGTAGATGTTTAAAATTAGATATTCAATACTAAAGATTGCGACAGAACTGCTTTTTTTCGTTGTAATTAGCTGGCTGGTACTTCAGTTTACATACTTTTGAATCAATACGACGGAACATAGTTCTGACGCGAAATCCGTTCATTAGTACTGAATTTCTTATTTTGTTCTACTTTTGCATGTACACTTTTTCGAAATTAATAGTGCCTATGATCTAAGAACATACTAATTATACTATTTTTTACCGATCACAGTGAATAAACCTGATATGAGATATGAAAACAGCCGTATTCAAGAACGACACAGAAAAATCTCGCTAAGCTAGATCAATTGTAGCAATTTAAACTGCTTTATGAAGTTTTTTCCTGTTATTCTCTATAGGAATGCCATTTTGGAACCTTTAACCTAGAATCTTTACTTCAAAGTTTTAAAAGTGTCTGGAAAACGGCCCATTTTTTTTATTTTGTCTAGCTATATCCGTTCGTGAGAACTGCCTGGTGATGGGCGGACAAACGTCTAGACAGCGGACCAGTAGTATATTGGGGGTTTCAATTTTACCTTTTGGGTACAGGACCCTAATAGTTATTTTCGATGATTACTTATTAAGTATCGTTCTTGCATACGTGTTAGTGACATGATATAACTACCCGTTATTTTAACATTGAGACCTACTTACTAACAGTTAGTTTAACTATGTATACAATTGATCTTACCTCCAGCTACTCTTGGGTTAGCTTTCTTCCTCGGCCGTTCTCTGCTAAACGCTGAACCGCTTTGTAACGCTTCCATCAAACTGAAAAAGGAAAACAAATTAATATTGCATAATATTAACATGTATAATAAATAAAAATATACCTTAGACAAGACTCGATCCTGCGAGTGCAGGTATAAGTCCGTATTTTTTTTCGAAACTAAGCTACCGAGGTTGCTGAACATGAATTTTGTCTTACGGCGAAGTTAAGCGACATCTAGTGGGCTCATGTTAGAATTAGCTTAAACGTAAGACACCAAGCTCAAGAACGAAACAACCTATCTCACGACCTGCCACCATTGTAAGGTCGGGCCTGTGGGTATGGTGTCGGGGAGGTCTCCCTGTCACTCAATTAGCTAGCTTGAGTGACAGGGAGATAATAATTATAATTATTATTTAATTCAATATGGATCTTATTTATATTTTTTTAGTTTATGCACTACTCGCATTTTTAAATAGTATGGACTTTAAAAGACACTGCGAGCGAGAGAGTTTGTTTCCACATTGCTTCTTAGTGTAGTCAAATAGGAAATGTCGACTCTAGCGTTCTCAAAAAAGATATATATCCTATTTGCAGAATAAATGATTCCTTTTTATTACACAAAGACACAGAGTCACGGGGTTCTAGCAAAAGCAGTTGATAGAGTTTGGGGTGAGTTCGACATATCCCTGCACCTTGCCGCCTCTTTCGGTCGTAAGACACTGTTACACCCTGGGGTAAAACAGGCTCAGTGGCGGCCTTAGGGGGTGGTGAACAGGGCAATCGCTCGGGGCTTCGCACCCCTAAAATTTTTGAAGTTAATTTAACACTTGTACCAGCAAATTCAAATTAAGTTAGTAAACTAATTCATAAGTAAGATTATCTAAAAAAAAAGCTAGTCGATTTTTTGAAGTAGCAAGTACGTAGATCATTTTGTTTTACCTTCCGCCCGGGGCCTCGCAATGGGTAAGGCCGCCTCTGAACAGGCTACATATGATAGTGTGTCCGTACCTGTCCATGACGCCGTCCTGCGCCTGGTGTATGTCGAGCAGCTGCTTGTAGCGGTGCGTGCGGTCGCGACGCTCGCGCTCGGCGGCGGCGCGGGCGGACCGCGCGCGCGCCGCCCGCGCCAGCGCCTCGCGGGCCGCCGACACCTCCTGGTAGGCCGACTGCGGAACCACATACGGTTGTAAGACAAGTACACCGGTTTAGAGGCTCAAGGAAAGGTATTAAATAGTACACATGGTCTCAATGCCATATCTCGCTTGGTCCAGCCATCCTGACGCTGAAAATTAAAGGCCAATGTTCTTTTGTATACATCAAGATTTATAAATTCTTAGAGAAGTAAAAATAAACTATTGTGATTAATATATGGCAAAAAGAAAGACACTCTTGTGTATACGTCACTTGTTTATTTAATTATTTATATGCCGATGTAAAAAATATACAGAAATTAACAAACGGAAACGTTACAGAAGGTAACAAAAATAAAACGGGTTGCACGAAAAAATGCGTACTATTTCAGTTACAGAAAACGTTTGTTTTAACAGCATCTTATAGTTACGTATATCAATATTAAAATTCTTAAATGTTTCATATAAATACATCGAGACTAGGCCATGTTTCTAACAAATAAAATATCTTAATCTTAAAATTAAAGTCTACTTACTACAAAAGAGTCCTTAAACGTCTTGAGGTCCGAGAAGAACTCCTCTAGGGTGTACTTCTGAGGGTCGAAGACGTAGTACTCAGCTAGTTCCGTGTAGAGAGCCTCCATCTTCCGGAACATGGAGTGGAGGAGGTCGCACTGTTCGCGCGCTTCCACCGCGAACGACTGTACGGCGGGAGTCAAGGTATACAAAATGCTTTGCTACGTTTGAGACTAGATGGCGTTGTGTGAAAGTTGTGGCATATAAAAAAGTTAAAATTATTTAGCCAGTCAGATAATGCCAATATTTTTGCATTTTCTGAACAATGACAATTTAGAAAATTGCTTTAAACTTCAGGGGGTTTATGATGTAACGTTATCAAAAAAATTATACACAATTATAACGTGGATATGTTCTGTTTTTTGAAAATATGGACATTATATTAAGTTATTAAATGTTGTAACGGTTTACTCACGCGTATTTACCCCGATAAATAAGCGTGAGTAAACCTTTACATCACTTAGAGCCGATTTTACAATCGCCAGTTTTGACAGAATAGAAAAGATGCCAAGAACTATGTATAGAAAATATGTCAAACGGTCATATTTATTCCTCAGATAAAATTTATCTGACGTTCAAAAATTCGGGCCTTAATAATGAATCGTTCTCACGATAGTTGCTATCAAAAACAAATTATATGAAGTTGTTTTATAAAGGATACGCTCATAGACTCGTTGAACAGGTCGTCGGGACACTGCGGCACGCGCGAGTTGTTGAGGTCCATCTCAAGCGACTTGATGTCGTTTTCCATCTTCTTCAGAGCCTTCTGAAGGTTCTCCATGGATACGCGGGCGGCCCTGTAAAATAGTATATACATACAATTGTCAAGAAAATGGTTGAAAAAAAGTAGTGGTAAGTTGAAAAAAATTATGATTGCTTTCAGATTTTGCCGTCAACCAAAACTCCCAGTTTAGCCTTATTCAGGCAGGTTTTTCTCTGACATCTGTTACTTGCAGTGTGGTGTTTCTAATTTGCTCGGTTAGTTTAATATTTAGCAGCTAGGTAAATGATACGTGTCAAATTTATAAAAAGCAGGATTTAAGAAAATTCCTGTTACACAATAAGAAATAAAACCACTACCACCTTTATTCATTTGAAATTGATACAATAAAGTTTTATAATGACACGGAAGTGACGTAACTCAATAAAATACGTTTTCCTACCTGTCTATGTGCGGCATTTCTTCAGCGAACGTCAGTACATCGGGGAACTTATTCTCTATGGTTTCAACTAAGTAATGTAATAAGGTTTGCTTGTTCTCCAGATCTTTCGTCGCCGTTAACTGTGGACAACATGTTATATTCCTACACAATTCATTAATAATAAATTATGTAACGGTTTACTCACGCGTATTTATCGGGGTAGCCCGACTAGTTTCGGACCCAACCGGAGTCAAACAACCAATCATAAGCAGACGCGGCGGGCGAGCGGCGCGGAATACTCGTGAGTAAACCGTTGTACGTGAGTACCGTGACCTACGCGGGGATTGAACCCACGATACGACATGGTCTGTGGGTTTGGCTCGGTGAACAAAATCAAGTTTTTATTTCAAATTGGCCATTTTCCAGGCGCTTTTAAAACGCTAGAGAAATTATTCTAGATGGACCTATACCAATATCCCATTTTTTATGTAAATTTTCTGTGTACATAAATTCATAGCCTAGCCTTTTCCCAACTATGTTGGGGTCGGCTACCAGTCGATCCGGTTTCAGCTGAGTACCAGTGTTTTACAAGGAGCGACTGCCTATTTGCCTTCTATTGCCTATCTGACCTCCTTAAACCAGTTACCTGGGCAACACGATACCGCTTGGTCAGACTTTTCAAGCTTCTGACTACCTGTAACGACTGTCAAAGATGTAGGAATGACAGCCGGGACCCACAATTTAACGTGCCTTCCGAAGCACGCGAGGAACTCGCTATGCCACAGATGGTCACCCATCTACGGACCAACCGCGTCAAGCATAGCTTAACCTGTTAGCGTTTCACTTATGTGGTTATAGCTTAGCCACGAGCTCCTCTATGTGTACATAAATTGTTAAATAAATAAATATGTGATACGCACCGGTAAAAGTACAGAACAGTTTTTGTTTTACCATGACTTTTGAAATATTATCTATACTAATATTATAAAGCTGAAGAGTTAGTTTGTTTGTTTGCGTGGGCTTATCTCAGGAACTACTGATTTAAATTGAAAAAATATTTTTGTGTTCAATTCATCGAGTAAGGTTTTAGACTATATAAAATGACGTTGCAAATTATAGGGGCGAAGATACAATGGAAAATTTTGCAAAAACGGCGAAAAATATTAATTTTCGAGGGCTTCCGTTCACAAATTCCTAACTTATATCTTCTAACCACGCGAACTAAGTCGCGGGCAATGGCTAGTCAATAATGTAAATATAGTTTTCATACCTTAGTCAAGAAGCTGATTTCAAATCCGTACGCGCCAGCGTTATTAGAGCCGGAGTTCATATAGTTTCCTAATAGTAGTAAGAGTTCAAGTATTTTGGCGAACTTTTCACTTGACTTGACCTCTTCGCATGCCGCCGTACCGGATACGATGTCCTGTAGAAAAATATATAGTTAATAAACCAGGCTACAGAACGAGATTCTTAATTTATTCAGATATTAAAATACCATCTTTTTGCAGTAACGGTCCGCTTGTTTACGTTTTTTATGTCGTCTCGTTGGCCTCACTATATAGTGAAGTATGTATTGAGCCCAGTATGCTAGAGTACTGACCGGCTTGACTTCGGAGATGACCTCGGCGTAGTGCTCCCTGAAGGCGAGGCTGCGCAGGCGCGGCGTGAGGCGCTTGATGTCGGCCACCGTCGCCGCGAACAGCTCCGCCTCCGTCAGCTCCTCGCTGTTCACCTTCAGCTCCGACAGCTTCTTCAGCTGGTCCGCCGGGGGCAGGTACTGGAAAGAGAAATATGTTTTACTTCCATTTTTATTAATTGTTTAGCTTTTAATACTCGTTTCACTTTCATCATGTACTCAATCTTCATCTAAGATTCGACACACACTAACACGACCCACGTTTATTTGCTTCACCTATAAGCTATAAGATTTTCTAAAATGTAACTTGACCCACATTTACAACTCGTCCTACATTTGAATCCCTTCCCACATTGTACCTAGCTTTAAGCCTCTTTAAAATCTTTTGTAACATTATGGAATGAAAATAAATATATGAGAATATGAACATTTAAAACCCATCCCACTTTTAAAAACACGTCCTGCATTCAAAACTCGCCCCACATTCCAACCCAACCCACAATCCAACCCATCCCACATTCCAACTCGCCCCACATTCAAAACCCATCGCACATTAAAAACCCTTCCCACATTTTCACTCGTCCCACATTCAAAGCTCATCCCACAACTCAACTCGCCCTACCTTCCAACCCATCCCACCTTCCAACTCACCTGTATCAACAGATCGAGCACGTTGGCCGTCAACACGGTCGTATCACACCTGAGGACACAAGTCCTTATGTGTTCATACGACATATGCTTGAGCGAGCCTCCCAGCAAGATGGACAGGTTCTGAGCCACCTTACTGTCTAGCACCTTCAGGTCTTTGACCTTCTTTAGAGTGTGGACCCTGGAATTTAATCAGTTTTTTGATTTGTTTGTTTGTTTTTTTTGTGTTAGTAGATAAATTTAGGGGTTAATGTTAACAAGGAATAGGAAAACTTCTGGGAATTGAGATCTAGTAATGAAAAGTGTCATTTAAAAACAGATTCAATTGATCAGTTTTCCAAAAAAAGGTGCAAGATCGTTATGAAAAGTTGAAAATATTTCATCCATTGCATGCATCTGATTGACTGATATTTATGCTAATTTTTTCACCGGTTAACTATATTTTTCTTTATTAGTGCTAACCATATGCTATGGGTATGCGGTGCGGAGTCTGTCTATACATGTTTTTTATGTCTTTAAAATACTGTTACTAGGTAGACTATTTTGAATTAATAAACAATCAATAGTAGATTAAGGACCTGTTTCACTACCGCCACTTAAGTTCTCGTTAAATTACTTTACAAATTCTATCATTATTAAATGATGTACGGTTTTTACAGTTCGACTCGCTCATCCGCCGCGTCAGCTCATGATTAAGGACTCCGGTTGCGTCCGAAACTAGTCGGGCGATCGCGATAAATACGCGTGAGTAAACCGTTACATCATTTTATAATGAATCTTTCTCGTATTTTTTCATACAAAGAATACATTCTTACAATAAATTTCCAATTTATTACTTAGTGCCAGATAGCGGCTAATGAGTGGTTGTTAAACAGGCGCTAAGTGACTATACGCTTGTTTGAACATGTCCTTACAGGTTTAGTATAAACTTACTTATCAACAGCATCCTCGTTCTTCTTGGCGACGGGTTTGCTGGAGAACTTCTGCGCTAAACCGCTCAGGATGTCCGGGGAAGCCAGTTTGTCTTCTTGTACCTGGAGATAGTTTTAGATCAGTTTGATAGTTTAAAATTTTCTGGTATTATAAAGAATATAGTTTTATTTTCCCCACGTTTTTTAAACTCACTTTCTTGTTTGTTAGTCGTTCCTGTTTGATTATTGTAACTAAATTTTGACGACTTCCCGATAAGCTAGCGTGCTGAAATTTCCAGGGTAGCTTCAAACCCGATGACAATGCTATTTACGACTACAAAATCGACTGAACCGATTTTGAGAAAATATGGTTGGAGTGACATTTAAAAACGTGGGTTTTTAGATCTTTTAAATCTATTTAATATTTTTTTTTTTCGTATTTTCTTGGCCGATGGATAAAGTGCGTCCGCCTCTCCATTGACAGTCTATTTGTGACCATGACACCTACAAAGGTGGGTATGAAATAATTAAATAAAACTTCTTTATAATTGATTAACTTGGTGCTTACCTTAACCCAGAATGCTTTCTCCGACATCTTCTGCGGTACGATAGTCTTCCAGTTAGCTCGCTTCAAGGGACCCTCAACCTCCCACTTTTTCTTAGGTTTCAAGCCGTGCGGTAACACGTCTGGTTGTGGCTGAGAAAAATGATGAATTTATTATAGTTTTATAATTAAGGACATTAAGAGTTGATATGGTTGAAAAATATGTTAATGATTAGAATGTTTATGCGCTTGTAATTCTTTAAATACTTTTTAATTCAATTTGTAGTAAAGGTATGAAAAGTTTTTTACTAAATAAGTTTTTAAGATATAAACTAATCGCTTTATTTATGTAAGCTTACGCGCGTCTATTGATGAAGCGATTTTACTAAATTTCTCGATTCTCGCACATTTTCTCATGTTTTTTTATAAATTCACTTGCTTGTTTGTTTGTTGGTCGTTATGGTTGAGTTTTTGCAACTCAATTTTGAGGCTCTTCCCAAAAAGCTACCAGGCTGAAATTTCAGGGTAGACTCAAATCCGATGACAATGCAATTTACAACGATCAAAATGGCTTGACCGATTTTGATAAAATTTGAATGAACTTTTAGAAACGTGGGTTTTTAGATCCTTTAAATTATTATTTTGTATTTCATAAACACATTCCTGACAATCAATCCTCATGAAGAAAGGCTATCTTACTATGCTGTACTACCTACATGTACTCTAGTACTGCAGTACTCACCATCCTGGGCATCATGGGTCCCCCGGGAGGCGGTGGCGGGCGCGGGCCCCCCATCATGGGTGGCGGCGGCGGCGCCCCGCCCGCGCCCGGCATGGGCGGCGGGGGAGGCCCGCCCCCACCGCCGGGCAGGGGCGGGGGAGGAGGAGGCGGCGGGCCTCCGCCGGCTGTGGGAGGGGAGAGGCCTTCAGTTGTATATCACAAGTTATTTGAAGGTATGTAAAGTATAGGCGAATTTCTACTGTTAATGTAAGAATATATATTATAAAGTTTATAAAACTACCCTGGTTGTACTTTAAAAACAGCTTAAAAGTACAAAAAAAGTCAATGAGAATATAAGCAAACATAATTTGAGTATGATCTGTTTTGTTTGAAAAATGATTTTAATTTTGTATACGCTGAAGCTATAGAAGCTGTAGTACGATATACGGATGTCGGATTTCTACCGCAAATTATAATAAACTAGAAAATACTATGAAGACAATACACTAACGTAAAATTAAATTACAAAGGAATGCAGTAAAAGTAACACTAAATGAACTATCTAGATTTATATCGACTTTTCTAACAATCAATAATAAGTAACAATTTTTACTAAATTCAAATAAAATAATATGACAGCATGCAAACATTTATAGATCTTGGTAACACTCGGGCAGCGCCATCTCTTATTATACACGGGAACTATAATAAAGAAATCTTTTTTGAAGGTATACAGCAGCGAGAAGAACAAACCGTTTGACAGAAACGATTGTTTGAACCAAACGGTTTGAAGGTTTGGGGGGATTGGATGAAGACATGCAGTTAATTAGTGAAAATATATTCAGAACAGAAAAGCTGGTAGGTTTAAAATAATCCCTATTAAAAAACGGATAATTCGATTTTCTTTCGCAAATCAGAGGAATCTCAGTTCAGTCTTTTTTTTCTAAACCGTTCCTTTATTAAGGAATTGAATTCTTCTATCTGTGGGAGTTTCAAAAATACTCGAGTCTGGTTGTTTTTAACAGACAGTCAGACTCGGACAACCATTCGTAGATAACACAAATGCTTGTGCTTAAAACCAAAAATCAGTTTTGTCTATAAGACGTTAAGTTTGAAATTTGCACGACTTAATATATTCTTCAAACACCCAGAATGAGACCAAATAAGTTTGTCTTCAATCAGTGCTCGCTCTTTGCTTTAAAACTGTTTAAACAAAGCAGCCGAGAAACCGTCGTAATCATTTTTTAAGGTCTATATAATATCTGAGACTACTTGTTAACAAATTATCCGTCATCTTATACAATAAACCTTATATATATATATATATATATATTTTAACAATTCGTACCTGAAGGCATGGGCGGCGGCGGCGGCGCGTTCCCACCTAGAAGCACACACCGACAGACAGATGTTTTAGTGTTGCATGCGAAGAAAATTGCATATTTTAGTATATTCTTATGAACAAGTGAAGATGGAGAATGCGGGTTATGGGAAAGGCCTATGTCCAGCAGTGGGCTGATACAGGTTGATCAATTATGGATGATGATGATAGTATTTAATAATACAAGCTTATTGAAATATATACAACGTGTAAAGATAAGGTTGACCTATTTATAAAAAGTGTCGGTTTTGCATCTTCTATTACAACATTTTTAAAGCAAGATTTATGCAAGTGATATTATCAAAATATAGCTGTCGCGTTGCTTTTCAAGTCGAGTAACTGCACGGAGTGCTTTAAATCGTAAGAAATAAACAAGTTTTTACAAAATTGGATGAAAAAGAACAAATTACCAAAAGATATAATTGATCTTGATATAGAATATTATTACACTTAGGGCCGATTTTTCAATCGCCAGATAACTTTTATTCGACGAATATGTTTGACATTTTGACAGCTTTTGTATAGAAAATATGTCAAACGGCCATATTTATTCCCCAAAATAAAAGTTATCTGACGATTGAAAAATCGGGCCTAAGTTGACCAAATAGTATTGCTTTATTTTTCACCCATCTTCAAGAAGGAGCATACTTTTGTAATTTTTACTAGCTTAGATAAAAATGTTAATTTCAATGGACAGAATTTGGAAAATTAGTAATGACGGCACTTTAAATACGCCCGGGTTTTTTCTGAACACGTTGGATACTTAGAAATAGCTTGTATGCATAGCCATAAACTGTTTTTTTTTTTTCAATCAGTTTAAAGAAAGGTGAGATTCAAAAAATTATACAGCTTCATACATAAAGTGCAAATAAGTTATTTGACAGTGTTGCCATGCAAAAAATATATTTTTAATTAAAAAGTTGCGAATTGGACCAAAATAACTAACGAGTCCAAGTTAAGTTATACAAAAAAATATCGGAGAGATTTTTTCCCCTTCAAAAGCATGAACAAAAAATAAAGGAGACAGTAAGTTTACACAGCACCAACAGACACGGTAAAAACTCGTGTGACGTCACTAATCTTATCAGTACACTGGTTACCGACAAACGATGTCATTTGCCCCTAATTCAATAGGTTTCACCATCTTTGATTCGGGTTATCTCCATATTTCTTTATTAATTTAATTAACTAAAACTGCGTGTCCAATATTTTTTGAAATTTAAGTATAAGTTTTTTTTTGTCAACTACCCTTTCAGATGTTTTAATTAATAATAATTGTTATCAACAAACCTTGTGAAGGCATTGGCGGTGGCGGCGGTGGTCCGGCGCCTGTACAAACACACATTTGTAAGCGTGCGAACATTTAGCATGCAATATAAAGCATTCAAATAGTGCATATATCCACAAGTGGATTAAGTTTTAATCGACACTTTCATGCTAGGACATTAATTTTCAACCTAGTTTACGATTCAGACATCTTACAGATTCAAGGAAAATAATTCCTTTACACGTAGTTAAATATAACATTATATTTCTTTATGTTACACAGTTTTTAGTAATAGTTGAGTATAATTCAATCTTTGTTTCGATTAAGATCTAGGCAAGACAATTTACAACTTTTGGTAAAAGTGGTCAAGGTATTTAAAACAAGACTATTATAGTACTCATTAAATGATGTAACGGTTTACTCACGCGTATTCATCGGGATCGCCCGACTAGTTTCGGACCCAACCGGAGTCCTTAATCATAAGCAGACGCGGCGGGCGAGCGAGACGCGCGGGCATCCCCGATAAATACGCGTGAGTAAACCGTTACATCATTTAATTTAGAATCATCTTTACGTAAGTTTGTATAAAAAATATCATAGTATATCTTACCTCCCGGTAAAGGCGGCGGCGCTGGTACCGATCCACCCGGACTGCTGATTGCCTACAAATTGTAAGAAAATTATTTATTTATTATTGTATAAATTGAGTTTTTATTATTCGCTAAAAATAACTGTTTAAATCACAGCATTGAATTGATACTTTAAGTGTTCGTAAACAATTTGATGAATGGAATGAATGGCGGCCAAGATAAGGCAAAAGAAGCGTTGGTCGTCCGGGAGCAAGATAGGTCGATGACATAGTAAAGGTCTCGGGTCGAGTCTGGATGAGGCTGGCACAGGACCGTAGAAATTGGCACGAGAAAGGCCTATGCCTAGCAGTGGCAGTGGGACAAAGGCTGTGGATGATGATGATGATGAATCAATTTAGATTTAAATGACTGGAGCATTTGTAATGAAATTTTATCTGGGGATAGTTGACTTTTTTCCACTCTGAAAACCATATATCATTGGTGTCGTATACAATCCTCTCCATATCGAAATGTCCCTTGTTGTCTAGCATTAATGCTGAACTGAGGTCTTTGGTGCAGCTGCAGGGTACAAACATTTTGAAATTCTTATGGATAATTGGATGTTGTATTTATGCTCTTGTATTTCTGCGCTGTTGCCAATTAAAATGTTTTTGAATACAGTGGCGAGCGCCCAGTATATGTACTGTTACGGGGCAGATTCAATATGATTAAAAAAGAAGGAAACGAAATTACTCTTGCTTTTAATTAATTAGAAAAATCTTTGAATCTTTGCGTGCGCTGCGAAAACGGTTGAAGATCTCCTAAGCACGCGGACGAAGTCGCGGGCAACAGCTAGTTTAGGACACGGGGCTACCTTGGCGATGGCGGCGATGTTCCCGTGCGTGAGGCCGGGGCCGGGCGCGGCGCCGCGCAGGCGCTCCTCCAGGTGCGCGGCGCGGGCCTCCGCCTCCTGCCGCGCCGCGATGGCCGCCTCCAGCTTCACGCGGAGCTCCTCGATCTTCTTTTCCTCTTCGGCGCGAGATTTTTCTATAAAGAAAAGGTACAAGTTAGAGTGATTGTAAGAATCCCGACAATGCTCTACAAGTATTGTATATCCTTATGCTGTCCGGCCTTCATCATCAGCGCGCTAAACGCCGGTGCCAGCCACACTACTATGCAACGCGAGGCTCCTTAAGCCCGGACCTGCATACTGTGACCTTCCTTCGGGCCACTCGACCTCGTATCCAGGCAACAACTGCGTGAGGAGGTAGGTCGGTAGGTCGAAACGCCATACCGCCTCTCCAACCACGTTTGTAGTAGTGGTTAAATCACCTCTATTATAGACCGCTAACGCTATATGCTTGCTGATATGCTTTTAATATATATATATTTTTCATTTTATGATGTGTTCCAATAAACTACTTCTTTGTTTTTTCTTTCAAGTAAAAGATAAAAAACGTACCCTATATTTTTTGTAAATCTATCTCATGTACTATACAGATTTCTTTAAAAAATACCATATTACAATAATATTGAAATACTTCACTCACCTATAAGTCCATCAATAAGCGGCTGCACGTCGATATTGAACCTCTGCGTGGCTCTAAAGTCCGGGTCGTAGCCGTTCTTGTGCAGGACTATCTGAGTTATACATTCCTCCACTAGTTTGTAGTAGGCCGGCCTGTAGTTAGAAATAAAGATAGTATTAAATATGGTGGAAAAGGCATTATTAAGGGTAAATCTAACTAATATAATCTAAAAAATCTGTTTCTCGCGCTTGGTTAACAAAACCAGTGCAAATAACAACGTTAAGCAGAAAAACAAAAACATGCTTTTTTTCAATGTCTTAATATTTTTTCGGATTTAAATCCTTGTATCGCGAGAGGTTTCACAAACATTCATCTCACATACACAAAGACACCCAGACTCAGGACAAGCATACGTGGATCACACAAATGCTTGTCCTTCGCGGAATCGAAACCGCAACACTTTGTTTGGTGACCTCAATTCTTAAATCCGTGCAGTCATGTAGGTAGTTGTTTGAAGAAGATTTCCTATTCTCAGATATACCGAATATGTACACAAGATGACGTAAAAAGGTGTCTCGGTCTGAATAGGTGTTGTGGCAAAACTTTTCAAAGGCCTATCTCTACCAATAGACCTCGATAATCGGAATTAATTAATTGATCGATTTTCTTACCTGATAAGATCATCATCCCTGATGAACAGCAGATGCTGTAGTATGGACAGAAGGTAGGGCTCGGCCGGCGTGTCCATTACCAGGTTCTTAACCAGCTCGAAGCATTCGTTAACGTCGTGGAAATCCACTCTGAAAGTCAGAATAATAATGATTATATTGTAAAACATATTTGCAATGTTCTTTGTGTAGTCTTAAATTTTATCGTGTAAAAGGAAGGAAGTAATCTAAAATGAATTGGTGACTTAGCTATTCTTAAATCTGAGGTTTCTTATGAAGGCTAGAGAGATTACTAATAGAGAGAGATTTCAGATTAATTACGATATTATTTTCACTACAATGGGACACTCATGTCTTATTTTTATTTGTTTAAAGAAAACGACTCCCGCTTTAAGGGACTAATTCCTTGTGTCACGGCCTCACAAACATTTGAGCTCCAGGGTCCGTGTGTAAGGCCATGCTGTCGGGGTGTGTGGCACTCCGTACCTGACGTCGTCGAACCTGGCGAGGAACTCGTCCTGGTCGGCGGCGGCGTGCGTGTCGAACACCGTCATCTGGATCTGGCGCGCGCCCTCCGCGCCCGCGCGCAACTCCTCTGCAAGACAAACAAGTGTTCATGGTAAATAAAGATAATAAAACAAATGCGGACAACATCACATACATTGTGTTGAATCTCTTTCTAAATTTTGTAAAACTCTTTTGCTTGACCGTAGCCGTTGTACATTCTACTTATGACAGATAATTCTGCTTTTCGTTTATTTAAAACCATTTTTCTACTGATCACACTCGACAACTTCAATAACTTAAAAGCGAAAATTTTACAAGTCATGTGATTTTGATTACACAAATCTAAAAATAAAATATATGTAAAGTAAATTCAACCTTACCGATCATATCATAGAGTCCAGTTCTCATAAACTCGCTCCTCAGATGCATCCTGAACTCCAATTCCTCGGGCTCCGTGATTATAGCGTTCATCAGTTGCATGCAGCCAGTCTGAAATTATATTAATAATTTACTTAATAGTCAATTCGCCCTCCAAAATATAAAAGTCTTCCTTTTTAAAGAAAACTGTTCAAATTTTTTGAATTTAATCCTATTGTCGCGGGGAATTTTCACAAACATATTCAAGTCACATACACAAAAGCTAACCAGACTCAGGACAAGCATTCGTGGATCACATAAACGCTTGTCCTACGGTGGTCTAATTCACAATGTTCACCAAAAGGTGTGTTATTTTTATCGAGCCCGATGTTGAACAAAGGGCTCCCCCAAATCCCTCCACGACTCTGTCCTGGGCCCTACTTTCCTGAGTGATAATGCAAAACATAATTTATCTTTATTTAATATTAATAACTTTCCTTTCCTACATACAAAGAGGCCTGTACCTAGAAGTGGTACGTATATACTCTGGTACTATTATAACTATACCTTCAAGCTCTCAGGAGTCTTGGTGTCGAGCCCCTCGACGATGGGCAGCAGACGCAACTTGCGGCTAGACTCGCCCGCCATCGTGATGGCTTCGAGAACCTTCTCGTGCCCGTTGGGGATCAGGCAGATGGCGGCTAGCACCTGTGGGTGTTACACAAACAATATTATTTATTATATGGACTTGATTACGTGTTTATAATTAAAATATTTTTGCAGTTAGCCTTATAGGCGAGAGTATTTGGCGAGAGTTAAGGCTTTAGATAGAAAAACTAACTTCGTCTGTATTTGAGCTTCGACTTAGTGCTTTTGGTAACTTGTTTAGCAAGTAGGTATTTAGAGGGACACCTCTGAATTTTGGCAATCCGTGTGGCTCAGGCTCAGGAGCCCGGGGTATTTTAAGTCGGAGAGAATCCAACATATCCCCACACAATACATTGGGGTTGATTTTTGCTTTTTAACCCCAGAAAAGAGGCTCCTTAATTTTATTAAAAGGTAGCCCGATAAAAATACTATTGGATTTACTTAATTACCTCTTTTCTAAATTCAAACCGACTTATTCTATGGAAGGCATTTATTCATACATCTTTGACAGTCGCTACAGTTAGTCAGAAGCTTGAAAGTCTGTCAACCAGTCTAACCAAGGGATATCGTGTTGTCCAGGTAACTGGGTTGAGGATGACAGATAGGCAGTCGCTCCTTGTAAAACACTGATACTTAGATGAGTCCGGTTGGATTGGAAGCCGACCTCAACATAGTTGGGAAAAAGGGTAGGCCGATGATGATAGTTACTATAAATAGCATAAAACCAGTCCCCACCTTAGCAGCCTCGAGCGCGCAGTGCGGTTTCCTGGCGTCCAGACTCCTGGCCAGCACGGGCAGCGCCTCGCGACACTCGAACATGGTCCGGATGCCCACCGTGTTGTTCAGGATCGCCGACAGACATCTGATGCACTCGTACTGGACACGGTCGTAGCGGGAGTCACTGGAATATAGTTTATTATGTTAGTATTAGCAAGATATTACATAGCGATCACACTAATATATAAAAAACAACTTAAGCCTACCTATGAACTACAATTTTTTATTTTTTTTATTATATGTAGGGGTGTTGTCACTTAGTGATTATGTCACCTCCGTAAAGGAATTTTGATTTTGATTTTGAAAATAACCAATGGTACAATAATGCTGAGTCTTTTTGGACATTTCGTGTTCGGGGCTGTGCCAGGTAAATCAACGTTTGGGGTATTTCTTTCTTTGAGTTTTATTTTATTAGCCGGCAGCAGATACGTCATGCTCCCTTAGTCGTCACTGCCTGCGGTGGCGTCTTGGGTCGGGTCACCTCCTTCCCTCAAATATGGCGAGGGAGGTGATGGCTGACCCTTGCGTCATACTCGTGAACGGGTGCTGCTTGCGGTGGCCGGTCGGTCTGCTGACCTTGGCCGAGTAGTTGACAGTTTAAGTTCATAGTGGCTTAGGTACCACGACCTCAATTATTTGTTTGTTTGGCACGGCACCTACACACTTATTTTGATATATTTTTTAATAATTATATTGTAAATGGAAAGACAGCGTGCTGCTGGGGAGTTTGTTGCGCCGTTTCTTCTCTCACAGCAAAAGCACTTAGGAAGCGGTGACGGGTGGGCAAAACTGGGTGCTGTCAATGTAATTTGACCTTCAAAAAGTGCTACTTAGTAGCCTAATTTGAATAAATGACTTTTGATTTTGATTTCTTCTCAGGATAGTCACATAGGAATTTGGAGTCGAGCGTTTTTAAAAAACTACTTTTAGTCAAGTCAAGATATCTCATAAAAGTAGTGATATTTAATATCCAGAATAAATTATTTCATTCAATTTCTTAACTGGTGGGATCAACTCTCTTTTGGGTTTTATGAAATCAAAATCAAATTGGCTTTTGCGCTAAGACTAAATTACGTTTTGATAGTGATAATGTAAGTATTGCTGTCGCATTGCGATCAACCGACTTGAAAAAGGAGAAGGTTCTCAGTGTGGAGTATTTAATTTAATTTTAAGAGCCACGGGGTTTTGTTTAGAAATAATTGACAAAAAAATCTTACCGGTAAAATCCACTTCCACTAGCAGCATGGAAACATTACACCATATAGTTTTACATTAACTTGAAAGGCAAAAATAAAGAGTCGCATAGTTCATTTCTATGTAAGATTCAAACAATATTAAAAAATTCCACTAATCGTCAATCGAACAACACACGGTGATTTTTAGTCGTCTTACAAAAGTAGCCCAGTTCATGTATCCGACGTAAAATACCCCTAGGCGAGATTATTATTTTTTCATCATCAACTAAGATAATAAATAAGAAGAAAAATTAAACAAGAGAAATCTGAAATATTTAAAAATGATAAAAACGCCGCCGCCCGCTCCCCTTACCATTGTTCAAGTACAAGGCTCGGACCGCGCTCGCAACAGAGCTGTGTTTCTAAAAAAACATAATATTGATTAAAAATTGCATTTTAAATTTATTCAAATCTCATATATACCTTTTTTTTATCATGATCATGTTCTAGTCATTGGATACATGAACTGGGCTGCTTTTGTAAGACGACTAAAAAAACACGGTGTATATTAAACTCCACTTCCAAATTAAAACCCAATACATTTTAATAACTCGCAAAACTAATGTCCCGGCTGTTAGTCCTACATATTTGACAGTCGTTACAGGTAGTCAGAAGCTTGAATGTCTGACAACCAGGCTAACCAAGGGGTATCGTGTTGCCCAGGTAACTGGGTTGAGGAGGTCAGATAGGCAGTCGCTCCTTGTAAAACACTGATACTTACCGAATCCGGTTAGACTGGAAGCCGACCGGAAAAGGCTAGGCCGATGGATTTAACCATACTTACTTCGTATAACACTGGTTGAGCGTCGTGAGTAGGCTCTCGATGCCCTTGGTCCCGAAGTCCTCGATCCAGGATAGAGGGTTGTTCGTGAGAGATATCCTCAGGTTCTCGAGACAGCCGTGAAGCTTGCCCACTGAGAGCTCCGGTTGGTTCAGGTATGTTACGTAGTCAGATGGCTTTTCGAATTTTGAGCGGCCTTCCTGGAAATATAGTAAAAGTTCTGTTAGTGAGATATACTAGATTATGTCGTGGTGGCGTAGGCATAAATTTGTGTCCAAATGCAGGCAAAAATTTTCAAAGTTGTATGTGCTTTCTGAATGATTCTAAAAATATAGAGCGGCAAAGGAAAACTCCTGAGGAAACTTGGATTCCTAATATTGGAATCGGAAATCGTCTAGCGTGGTGATCAATGATCAAAAACTGCCTGTTAGCAGCAATGAGCATATATAGGCTAGCTTCAATAAGATAAATTGACACATATTCCTTTGAGCCCAAGTGAATATTGTATACACAATCGATTTGATTTTTTGATGGCTACTTATTTTTACAAAAGTGGAATTTCAACCGGACTTGGTCTCAACAGTGAAGATGACCAGATAATTATATCTGTCACTATTTCACTGCTGGGCAGAGTTCATACTGTTTGCTTGAATTTGTTCAGTTCATAGACATCTACAATAATATGATTGGAGTATATTTCCATGTCCAATAGATTGCCGTGATAAGTTGAGTGCAGACTAACCTGTGTATTAACAAATTTGTATGCGACCAGCATCTTCTTCTTCTGGTCTCGAGGGTACTTCCTTAACGGCTCCTTCTTTTCCTCATTGAGATTCATGTCCGCCTGCAAACATAGAAAATGCACAATATGTAAAAATAGGGATATAATATGTGAATTTATTTGCTGAAGTTCTATCGGCGATGAAGCCAAGCATCTATTTTGTTAGTATACTCTGCGTCCCCTAGTCATCGTAAGCCCGGGGTTCGGTAGAGTATCTCACCCCCCCCCCCCCACGAAGACCTCTACCACAATGGTACGAAGACAAGTTCTCACCAGCATCTCCTCGAACCGTCGATGCAGCTGCTCGTCATTAAACGCGTCTATCTTGCGTCTACTGTATACTAGTATACTCTGCGTCCCCTCGTCATCCCTATGCCCGGATTTGGAAAGTAACTCACCCGCCCCTTCCCCACCTCTCACATACAACCTCCGATCCGCATTTCTGGCTGTTACTACGACATTACAAAGAAGTTTCTTACCAGCATTTCCTCAAACCGTCGATGTAGCTGCGCGTCATCCAGCGCGTCTATCTTGCTGGTGTACTCCGCGGTGGCCGAGGGCTCGTCGTCCTCGGCGCGGGGCTCGGCCCCCCGGGGGACCGTATCGTAGCCCCGCTCGATCTGGGCCCCGCCCTTCTTCGGCCGCCCGAACCATGTGTCCAGCTGAAAAACAAAATAAATGATTATGAGCTAAAGTAGATAAATATTTAAGGAGGGTCTGTTCTGCCTGTTTGTGATCGAACAAAGGTACAGATATTAGAAGGTTACATACAATACAGATAAAATTCAGAATTCAAGAATAGATTACGCGAAGTAGAACTCTGAATGAAGCTCTTGTTACGGCAAGTATTTTGGAAAAACAAACGTAGATTTACAAGTTCAAAAACATGTTTATAACTTCTATAATAATGGGGTTCAACAAGTTTTCAGTAGAATTTTGGTATTCATGCAACTAGTTCATGGAACTCTTGAACAAAGTTAACAATTTTATTCTATAAACCGGAATATAATACGTAATCACTTATATTTAATATCTAGCGCTAACGATCTAAAGAGTCCTGAGACAATAGAATTCACACAAATAAAAACACAACAAAAAAAGCCAAATAAAAATCATGCTGAAACACACACGCACACACACACAAAATAATATAGGTATGTACTCAAAATAAAACCTTTCTTAACAAAAATAAACAAACAATAAATGAAAAAATCACCTTGAAAAAACATTTACGCAACACTATACGCATCGCGAAACAAACGGACGAGCAAACTGTTAATCGATTACTAACATCGAATCGATCGATTTGTATACAATCGGAATCGATTGACTACCTTACTAGTATTACAATGGACAATGGATGGCCCGAATATGCTTGTTAGCGGCCGATTACCTAATTTAATTTTGGCGAGAGTAGTCAGTGTCAAACTCATTGTAATGTATGTCTTCTGTATTTCTATTGCTAAACGTGAATTTATTACGACATATTTAACTAAATTTAAGTATAAATAAATAAGCTCAAAGCATAGTGAGCAAAGATAATCACCAGCGTGGTCAGTTTACGTATGATCACGAACTACTTTTGATTTTCGTTAGGAATCCAAAACAGGCATGAAGTGAAAGTCGTTTTTAACTAAATAACCGTTTAAACAATTTGAATTTAATTCATAAATGAAATTGATCAGATTTTTCTTGAAACATATTATTAAGAAAAACAAAACTTTCGACAATGTATAAACAGTCGTTCGCTACAAATCATCTTTTCACTAAACGGACATTAACGGAAAACCCCAGAAAACATAATAAAATACAGTCAATAATCTATCTAGACATATACGGGAAATGTTACCACGAATTAACATACAACATACAATTTGGCTCGTCTTCTTTGTCCAGGTACATCAAATAATTTGGTCAAGTGGTTTGTGGTCAGTCATAATCACTTGCAAAGTTTTAATATAAATAATTTGAAGATGATGGCTACAATAAAACTATAAATTTGTAATTTTAAAATGCGATACACACGGCTGATGACTTGTTCTAACATTGTTTAGGCCTTACATTGCGATTGGATGAGACAAAATAAATAGATTTGAAAAATCTAAAAACCCACGTTTTTAAATGTCACCCCATTCAAATTTTATCAAAATCGGTCCAGTCGTGTTTTTTGTTATAAATTGCATTGTCATAGGGTATGAAGCTGCTGTGAATTTTCAGCCTGCTAGCTTATCCGTTGTTTTGTGCATGTGACTTGAATGTTTGAGAAACCCCCAGCGACACAAAGATTAAATTCCTTAATGTATGAATATGCTAGAGTCGACCTTCAGTCTATTTTTCCAGTTAAAATACCTGGCTAATAAGACTGGAAGCCAAATATAGCTGGAGAGAAGAGCAACTGTTTTTCTCACCATTTTCTCAAAATAAACGGTGATTTAGTTTTAAAATAAGTGTTTATAATAAGACTGTCCAAGGTCGTTCAGGTGACATCTTGCAGTCGTGACATCATCAGTGATCTCATACACATCAATCTGCATAGTAAAATGTTTTACTATAAGTAAGGTTCTCTTTTGTAATTAAAAAATGACTCCTACGCTAAGCAATTTAATTCTTGTGTCACGTGGGGTTGCACAAACACAAAGTCACGTCCTCAAACGACACCCAGACTCAGGACAAGCATTCGAGGATCATACAAATGTTTGTCAGCATCTAATGTAAATGTTTAAATTAGAAAATTTCCGTAACAATCTACAAGAATTCTTTTAGATCTGGTAAATTTAGTTGTGCCTTCGAAGCAAAGGAATCTATCCAGCGCGCCACCCAAACGCATGCAAAAAAAGCATTCAAATCGGTCCAGCCGTTTAGGAGGAGCACAGTACGTGTCGTTGCTGGGGATGGTTTCCAGAACTACTGAACAGATTATAAGAATTATTTCACCAATACAAAGCCACTTTTTGCGAGAATTATCTTCATATTAAATGAAAACCCATACAAAGTGGGAACAGGATTATTTTAATTTTTAATCAACAACAATTCCTTGCATTTTTTTGGGTTCACTATGGTATATTTTAACAGAAACAGATTGACAGAAGAGGGAGATTATAAAGCAAACTCAAACTAAGTTTCACCGTTGCTTAAACCAGTGATGTTACTGTTTTAAAGGTGAGATGCCGATACTAAATAAAATTCTTCAGCTCGCTTGCACAATCACTAAAAGACAGTTTGTAAAATAGCTGAACCTTGTGTTTTGTTCACCGAGGTTTCAATGCAACGGATTTCAAAGAAGTGACGTCATATTATAATGTGTCAAACATCTGTATGCGAAGTAGCAATGTACAGTTATTGTCAAAGTTTATGCAACTGGAAATATTTAGGTAATCTAAGAGCTCTTATAATTATTGTGTTACGAAAGTATAATATACATAATAAGGTAAGGGCTTAGGCAGATAACATGAAAAATATCAAGAAGTAAAATAATAAGTTAGATGCGACAGGTAAGTGACGGAAGAGATTGATAAGTTTGCCCAGCAGAAAATTATACAAAGATAATAGTAAAGATAAAGGGACCATTTACAAAGAAGAACATTTGCAGGATTATACAAAGGATCGAAATACATAGGTTTCATACTACTGCAGAATAAACCTGAGTAATAACAACATTGTGACTGTTTTTCATAACGTCCTTCTAAGATGAAAGACTTCTAGAATTTTTATTTTCATTTAGGTTAAGTTTTAATTTTAATATTGTCTTATTCATCATGTTTTTGCTAGTCTGTATGTTATGGGTTCTAATTGCCTAAAATAAAGAATATTATAATGTAATTTAATAACCGCGAAAGACTTCAACCGATTCGCAAACGAAGTTTCATGCACCTAACAAAAGCACAATGAATAACAAAACAAAACTTTGACAGCCACTGTCAACTTACCGAAAACGGCGACAGATCCCTGACGTATTCGCCCATACTTTTGATAGCATACATCGTATTATTACGACACGCACATATGGCACATTGCAGTGTTTATAAATATATTATATTCGAAACACTTCCAACAATCACTGGGATATATTACTTGTTTTATCGACAGCGTTTTAAGGACGTTTTTGCCTATTTAACAGTTATTTTGGTCCATTCTGCATAGGAATTTTATAATTAGGTACGAAAAACGTATTGTAATAACTAAGGAGTGTAGAGAAATAACAAATACGCACTTTTTTTATGTTTTCAAAATCTCTTTTAATCTATCAAACCCTCTAAAACATGATTGATTAAATACAACGCGAATTTATCGGGATAGCTCGGCTAGTTTCTATCGCAACCGAAGTCCTTAATCCATGCCAATAAATCAATATATCCAGACCATTCCGATAAATACGCGTGGGTAAACCATTATTAAATAAATAATTATGAATCCGTCTCATCATACTATGACCGAGGGAATACTCTCATAATCATAACCAAACTTATCATAAATAAACTTTTGTATCTCTTTTAACAATTTGTCTAGTTAAAACTATTTTCCAATACAGCCATAATATATTCTAAACATGGTAAAGTATGGTGTAACTAATCAAACCTCTCAAGGTACTACGCTCGTTGAATTTTTAACTAAGGTCTGGTTTACGTTTAAAAGTTTTGTAACAAATCTGTATGTTTAAATTTTTAATGTAGCGAAGATTTCTATATAACTATTGGAGGGGACTGAATATTGAGTGTTTGAAATAAATCTAGGAGTTTATAATTCAATAACATACCATAAAGCTGTGAAAAAGTCATACAATTAGGCTAGCCAAAAAAACCCGTTGATTACGTTTATTTGAAATTAAGTATATGTATTGTGGCAACAGAAATAAATAAATTATGAAAATTTACATAATTTAGGTAAATCAGGGTTCTTATTTTAAGGTGTTAACCCTTTGATTAAGGAAGCTTAAAAATAAATAGAAAATTTTCACCTAGCTATCGCAAGATATGGAAGTAGTTTTCGTACAATTTAAATAACCAAAAGTTAATGACGACAAATAGTAAACACTTTTCTTTCATAAAAAGGTTATCAACACAAACTGCATAAATTAAAGCGATATAACTTAACAAACAAAAACAATAAACCACACTTAACTCACAGGCAAATCAAATCAATATTCACAGAAAAACTAAAAAACAACTCTACACTCATTCGAATAAGATTCAAAATTCCACGCAAGAGAATTTTCTACACTCCAAAGTTATTAACAACACTTGAAAATGGACCTTAACGTTGATAAAATAGAGTTTAATTCGCGATAATGAGGGTAATACAATTTTCAGTCTAAAACAGTACCGCAACACGCAAAGTCTAGACTCGTACTGAAGTAATTTGCTTAAAATAATTGGCTTCGGTAAGAAATGGAGTATAATGTACTTATTTAAATATAAGTCACTGTTGCCCGCAAGGGCATGGCTCTTGTAATAATGTGTTAAGGTTCATTTTCGTATATCAAATGTAGTGTGAAGTCATCGTGTGATGACCGCAGAGTGGTCACAAATATAGTAAATAAAAATAGCTCTTGTATCAAAGTGTTAAGGTTGATTATCGTCCTTTTTTTAAGATCTTGTGGGACTTAGTGTGATGAATATACATAATTGAGTCATGAGATAATACCATATTATCTTTGTATTGTAAACAATAAGCTTTGTTTTTTTATATATGAGTTTTCCTTACATATGTAGGAGTTGGCTTTTATTAAAATAAAATGGAGATATTTCGGACTCTCGCCGACATAAAAACCCCCGAACCCCTAATTTGCCTAAGCCACAGTTACTGAAAATCCTTGATGAGGGACGATCAAGGAAATAATTTACTATCTTGGGACCCGCATCGAAATTAATCAGAAATAGTAAATATGAGGAATAATTAAATATTTTCCCTACCTGTACAGCAAGCGTGAGACAAAAAGAGATATGGTACAGCTGAGAAAATAGAAAATACAACAGCAACTGAGTTAGGCAGTGTTGTAAATACTACGGATATTTAAAAAATTAAATGGATCATGAGATTTTATTAGGAGCTGTTAAAAGAAAAAATACGTATCCATTATTATGCGTTAATCTACAAAAGAGAAATTAATAAGAAGAAAAAAAAAGAAATACAACAAAAAAGAATTAGCGAAATCGGTCTAGCCGTTCACGCATGATGCCGTGACCAACGGAAATAGGGATTCGTTTTTATATGTACACTAACTGTTGCGACCGACTTCGTCCGCGTGTTTAGAAGATATAAGTTAGGAATTTTTGAACGAAAGCCCTCGAAGATGAATAGTATCTTCGCTCGTATTAGATGCAGCGTGATTTTATATAAAACCTTTCTCGATGAATGGTTCATTGAAAACAAAAAAAAATCAATTTGAACCAGTAGTTCCTCAGATAGCGCGGTCAAACAAACAAACAAACTCTTCAGCTTTATATATTAGTAAGTAAGTAAGTATATAGAGAATAGATAAAAATAGTCATATAGAATGTAAACAATACAGCAATAAACGAGAATAATTTTCACGTGTCACTTCCTAAGCCCTCACGTTTGGCAGGCCACTTGGGCTCACGTGAATTGTAAAACTGTATAGTGATGTCATATTACATCTACGTATATTCATTCATAAAAATAATATGTTCGTTTGTATGTATCAAGCTTTTAAATTTAAAATTACCGAAAGGGATTAGAAAAAAAAAAGATAAAAGAATTAAAATTAAGAGTTAATAAGATGAATGGGAAGGCATCATACAAACACATGTAGAGACTAGAAATAAATGTAAAAATGGAGATATAAGATAAGAGTTACTGCAGTATAACATTTTACATGCTGATCATCACAAAATAAAAGGGACAGCAAAAGTCCAGAAGATGAAGAAACGGCTACAAGCAAACCAAGAGCCTCAAACTATATAACTAGTTCTCCGAATACGATTCATACACAATATTCATGGCATAACACTTATTTAAATCTCAATGAAATACTTTTGACACCATTCCAAGACACGGCTATCTTAATTCTGCGATGACAACACTCCTAAACTTCGGTGTGGATCGTGGGATTTTCTTTCTTTTTCTTTATTAAAAAAGTACTCCCGCAATAAGGAATTTAATACTTGTGTCGGGGGGTTTTACAAACATACAAATCACATGCACAAAGATACCCAGACTCAGAGCAAGCATTATTGGATCACACAAATGCTTGTCCTACGCGGGGATCGTCCCGCGACACGTCGCGCTCAGTGGATTTGGTGTGGTGACCTTAACTACTCGGCTATCCGTGCAGTCACAAACGACGCACGTGGGTTACGATAGTGACTCTCAGTCTTCGAGAGGATGAGCCTCTTGAGAGTTGACAATCGTCGCGAATTTACGGTTAAAAGTAATAATACAGCTAAAAGCGAAAGTTCGTATGTATGGATGTTTGCTCCACTCAAAACCCAATGATCAAATTTAGACGAAACTTTGTACACAAATAGTTATAACCAGGAATAACACATAAGATAGTTTTTATCCCGATTTTATGTACCCGTGGTGTCATTTACAATTGGTTGCAGGCGGGCCTGCGAGCAACAGCAAGTATTAAATAAATCATATTTCAATTACGACTTTCAATAGTAAATCTATAAGAAGTCCCATTACATTACAACATTGTTCAAGACATGTTTATTGAAATGTTACATTCGGTTCATATTTAGAAACCATTAAGACCCATTAACCTTCCATTTGGTGCAATGGCAACGACCTTTATAACATTATATCCATCGAATATTATAGTGAGTACGTAATGACAAATCTTGATATTTTGTAGTGGAAAGAATCTAAATAGAATGGTCTGCAATTAAGTAGAAAAAATAGCTAGACAATTAATTACATAAACCCTGTTATGGTCTTTATAATCATTGCCCCTGCCTCTGCTATTATCCTTTTATTATTATTTGTGGTCGGCGCGCGTATTTGTTGGACTGTTTTTGACAAAGCTCTGCTTTTCTCCCCTTTTTAAATAACGTGTTGTAGACAATTTTTTCATATAGGGTCAATTCACTCAAAATCATTTTATAAGGATAAACTCGTCACAAAGTTTAAGTTCCTAATTGCGGGAGCCGATTTTTTTTATGTGTAGAAACATAGCTCGGCAAATTCCATAAAAAGAGAAACAATGTGCAATCATAAAGTGCAGTTTTATCGCTCAAAATACAATCATAATATATTTACACATGCTTTTATTAACCAACGTGCTCTTAATAAAACCATATTACAGTATCCACACCTCGTAAAGAAGCCAAAATAAAGCAACATCGTTTATTTTGAACGAACGCCAATAAACAATTATCGAGAGAGCTATAATACTCTGAAATTCTCACTCTTACGAGGATTAACTCATTTCCTATTGATTACGTCACTGTGAATCATATCCGTAAAATTACTGGGAAAAACTTGCAGTGGTATTATCTAATTTGCGGGAGCAAAACGCATTAATATTGCCGTTACAATAATATTTTGACCTAGACAAATCCATGATATCACAAAATTAGCAAAATGATTCCAAGATGCTTCTGCATGTCATGTAATTTAAGGCAAGTCTACTTTAAAATGTGGCTTTCTAAGATCATTTTAATCAATCATATTTGAGTTGGAATACTGTTTTACCGAGTAAGCCTCGGTGAAAATATCTGTGACAAGCAATCATCCCATATAAAACGTTATTTTACTGAATCCGGTGAGACTAGACGCCAACATAGCGTGGCTACTCGGATGTAAATAATAGGTGATATCATTAGCTAAGTCAATTAACAATCCAAATGCGCGTTATAAGGCGTCGTCATAGATCAAACCATGTCTATATTAGGAAACTTCCATTGAATTCATCATCACTTTAAAAAGTGTAACTAAAATGCAAGACCATATTTGGAATACCGCTCCATATGTAAATACTACTTCTACACCGAAAATAAAACAACTTTTTTTATGAATCTAATAGCCAAGACCGAAAACACTGTCGGGTCTCCCACACAAATATTAATCAGCTGATGAGAATCTTGTATAGCTAGGAAAACTTAAATTGAAAATCGTCTATGTAAAGCAGTATTTAAAACCGGAGCATAAATTTCATGTGCTTAGAAATTAAACTAAAAGTTTTAAAACACCAGTCAATCAATTGAATTGAACCTATTCTTTATTAAACATAAGTGTCAAATTCCCGTAAATTATAAAAAGTTCCTAAACTCCATACAGCCACAGGTATAGTACAAAGTTCTCTTCTACCGCTTTGGCAAACGCCAACCTTCTATGATTCAGAATAACTGTAATGTTTTCAAAACGTACAACAAAATAGTATGTTATCT
Organism: Trichoplusia ni; assembly: GCF_003590095.1. Lineage (NCBI taxonomy): Eukaryota > Metazoa > Arthropoda > Insecta > Lepidoptera > Noctuidae > Trichoplusia > Trichoplusia ni. Next base: position 9,359,959 of record NC_039494.1, read on the forward strand.
TGAAATAGACTCGGTCAAGGGCGTCCAAGTGTTGTAGATAATACACGTTCTGATGTTTATATACAGCGTTTTAGCGTTTATTGTATCGGTAAAACTAAAAAAATATACAAGTTAAATAACTTACTACGGGAGTATTTTTTTAAAGAAGTTAACTAGTTCCATTTTCACAATCATTGAAATCACAATGCTCAAGAAACACAGACTGGGAACAATTATTCTTGGATCCCCCAAATGCTTGTCCTATGTGGGGATCGAATCCGCGACACGCGATATCAATGGGTTTGACGTCTGCGACCCGCGGTATGCACCTCTCTGTTATCTGTGCAGCAAAAAAAAACGCTATTTATTTGACACTTGCTGTCTCTTACATCAGTCAAAAGATAAAAGGAGATTTGAACAAGCTACATAAACATAAAAATTTCAGAACTATAAATACGGCCCCACTAATCAACCTTGGGGGACACTTTAATTAGAGATTTTAATTGACCATGACACAATCTCGCGAACTATTTTTAGAGTGAAATAAGGAAATAGTTTTTAATATTTTATAAATAGATTTATCGGAATATAACTATTATAATTATTAGTAGATCGCTACGTATCGTCGAGTTTTTTTAGAGATTTACAAGATCGAATGCCTTTCGCAAGTCACTCAACTTTAAGACTTTTGTAGGAGTTTCGGAGGATTTTTGGAACTTCGATAGATAGCGTTGGCGTCGAAACAGATCGCACTATGGTTTTGTTCACACTGTTGGACAGTAAGACCAGACAGACCTTTTTCTTCGTAAATAACTAGCTTAGATCAGGACACAAAAATTAAGTTCAGCCCTACGTTTTTGATTATTCAATAGATCAGCTCGGTAATAATCAAGGGTTGTACATACATATACACTTGAGTTGGATTTTCCGTTTCTAGAGACTTTTCATAAAGCAAAGATATTTCTATGATACTTAAAAGGCTAACCATTTGATCCCACCGGCAGATTAACTCGTGACCAAACAGCACCAAAACGAGACTCCCGTTAAAAAAAACTATTTTTCGAATAACTCTAAACGATTTTAACACTAAAGTTTGTATGTTATTGGACGCAACAAGATAGGAACTATAAATTACAAACTACCGAAACACCATGACTCATTGGATCACATTATGAATAATGTCTAAATATAAAACCTTGTAATGTATCCATTGTTGCTTCATAGTTGACCTTTAATCTTTTTGGGAGTTAAATAACAGGTTAAAGCGTCATTAGGGTGTGGTCTAGTTACCTTCGATGATTAAACCAATCGCTTAGGCTTAGGTAAAAACTCATAAAAAAATTACGCAAATATCGTAATTGGTAAAAAATCACATGCTATGTCAAATTAAATTATTGGATTGATACGATCAAAAGACATGGTTTCGGTGAAATTGATCTTTAATCCTATCCTCCAAATTTCATCCAGAGTCCTTAAAATCGATGAATATAAACGACTGAAAATAATTAGAAAGATCTCGATTGACTATATTTGGAATTACTGACATTTGAAATCTTTCTAATACTATCATAGTGGAATCCAATATTTTATCTTTTAAAATGAACGTAGCAAATACAGAGCATTAAAAAGATAAAAAAAATCGTGAATACCATTAAAACAATACTAAAAGGAAAAGCTAATGTACTACATAAATAAAAGCTTACAAATACATATTTATATATTATTACAATAGAATGACCTTCCATAAATGCTGATGTAAAAGTCGTGACCGAACGCAGGACTATGGTCGAATGCAAACAGATGATTACGTAATCAACTCCTGCGCATAAGGATGACATAATATAAGTAAATATTGTTTTAAAATAGTTATTTGATGAATTGCTGGTAGAGGGATTAGCTGATAAAATTCGTGTTGCCAGAGAGGAGAAAGAGTTAAAAGTCAACCTTTAATCAAGTAATTTGGAAAGCATTGTCTATAAAAGATAGGAAACTTATTTAAAATTCTAATACACTCAATCATAATTCATCCAACTAGGTACGTGTCCTAATATTTCAAAATATTTCGCCAAAAACAACTCGGTATCCCGCACCAGTATCTGCTCATGATTCAGGACTCTTTAGGTTCGAAAGTAATCCTACGATCTCGGTTAATATTCGCGATGCAACCGTTATGAAAAAATTACAAAAAAAAACCGCTTCACGAAAGTTATGATAACGACAGAAAGAAAAAGAAAGATTTTTGCAGCATTTATTGACTATAACAAATAATATTGCCAGCATTAAGCTCCTTAAAGGAATTCCAGTCTACATTCTTGTATTATCAAGTCAAAAAATTGCGGATATTGTTATCACTATCACGGATTGAGGTAGGGTCTTAGTGACACCGATAAATAATGTTTATTAATGCATTACTTGACAAAAGATGGGCCGTATAAAATTTTAGAGACTTGGCGAGTGTCCATCTTTTTAATTCTACTGCACCATTTCTCATCATTTATCATCGCGATTAAAGATTAACACCTTTTATTCAAATAAGGCTACTATGGAGAACTTTTCGTAAGTCTCTCTAAGATGCCCCAAAACTAGCTATGAAGAAGAAACGGAACAACAAATTCAATACAGCGCGTTGTCATTTTCATCAACCGTGTATTATTTTAATACCTAAATAAAGAAATAGGTTAAAGAGCTGTTTGCTTTCAGTCTAGACTACCAATCTAATCTATGACGACTAAATAAAAAGACCTCTAGTAGATATGGTGACTTTCCATATAGAAACTTCACCCAAAATCGATGTTTTTTAAATTACACAGAGTTTTTTAATCACAAATGAAAGAAACCTTAACCTACCAGTAGGTAGGTTTAGCGATATTTGTTGTAACAAATATCGCTAAAACTGTGCCCACACCTCAATCGTGACCGAACTAAGGTCAACTAGGTAACGGAGTCTTTCTGGGTTCAGTAGATACAGTGCACACAACAGCATCACTGGTAGTGTCGATCTTAGATCCTAAGACATAAGGTTCAATATCGTTATTAATTGCATTTGCCTGTATAGACAATACAACACGTTTATATAAAAAATATCGTTCTCTTGGTTAACAGCATTCCTAGTTACTTCCGACATATGTAGTTGTTTTATTGCCGGGACTGTTGTTCCGAGTACATTTTCTAAATTTCAATGGAACAGAGGTAAAAAGAAAAAGTATATAAAATTCTTGTGCCACAATGTTAGTTACCACTTACCATGCTCTTCGGCTTGACCGATTATTAAGTCATTTTATTTGCACAATTAGAAGGTCTGAGATAAGGTAAATGTCAGAATTTTCTTTTATTTGTATGTGATGTTTTTTTTTAAACTAGGATTTCCCGTCTTTATCTTTATTCCCGTTATGTATCTCTAACACCTTTAATGTACCTATGTTTAACAAATAAATATTCTTGATTCTTGATCCGTCAGAAAAAATATATCGCAAAACAACGGTTGGTGGCTAGTAGTTAATATAAAATTTAAGGAAACGATTCTTAAAAAAGCATACGCTGCAGGAGAGTTTTGATTTGTATAATATTTATAAATAGATACTAATGCCCGGTTCCTATAAGTCAAAAACGAATCGTTTCTGTTACGAATAGTTAAAATTTCAACCAGGCGTAACACGAAACCATTCCTATAAAACACTACTCGTTACCCAAATAACCGACATCTGGTTACTAACGGATGAGAGGGCGTTAGTAAGCACAAAGTATGGAAATGTGTTGGAATGTGTTCCTATAAATATTTTCTACCGTCACTGAACTGTCAAAACAACGTCTCGTTACCGTTTTGTTTACTGGTCAAATTCGGTCAGTTAACAATCGTGAACATTTTCTTTTGGTTGAAATTGTGTTTATCGTGATTTCTGTAATAATGTCGAGCTCTGAAAGTGATAGAGAAATCATGGCTTTGTTATCAGACGAAGATACGGATCAAGAAGTGGGATTAAGAATTTATAAACAAAGGATTGATTATTTTTCCGTGCTTGATAACCAAGAATTTCAGCTGAGATTTCGGCTCGACAAACCCGCTGTGGAACAATTACTCAGTGAAATTTATCCTAATTTAAGAGTGAAAGGAAGACGGTTTGTACATAATAAAACATAATAATTATGTATTACTTAAATAACCTAAAAACTTTAAATCAGTTTGCGTGTTATTTAGCTACTCAATTTACAAATATTTTTTGTTTTAGAAACCATGGAATACCACCAATACATCAGTTGCTGCTTACTTTACGTTTTTATGCACTAGGAACAATGTTATTATCAGTAGCTGATTTTATAGGTGTGTCGAAAACATCAGCTTGTCGTATCGTATTTGATGTTAGCTGTGCTATAGCACGGCTATATAACACATATATTCGCATGCTCCCAAACACTGAGCAGGATTTTTATAATATATCACGCTTTCCACGTGTTCTTGGAGCTCTTGATGGTACACATATTAGAATTCAATCACCATGTAAGATCATACATACATAATAATTTTGTATCAAGTAAACTTAACAATTTCATTCATTTTACTACTTCAGATTGATTTTAATTATAAGAGTTTACACTTTTTTACAGGTTCTCAAATTGGAGAAGAATTCAGAAACAGAAAAGGCTACTTTAGCATTAATGTGCAAGCTGTATGTGATGCTAATTTATTGTTTATGAATGTTGTGGCACGTTGGCCTGGTTCAGCACATGATGCAACAATATTTAATAATTCTGAACTGCGAGGTAAAGAAAATTAATGGTGTTTCTGATACTTTTATTATTTAATCATTTTTATACTTAATATGTTTAATAAGTGTGTTTATAATAATATCCCCATTATATTTATTTGCTTGTTTTTAGCTCAATGTGAAAGTGGCTTATTTGGCAATAAATGGTTACTTGGAGATAGTGCATATCCACTAAAATCATACCTTTTAACACCTTTGTTAAATCCCCAAACACAGAGTCAACAACTTTATAATGAAGCCCATATTCGTACTAGGAACTGTATTGAAAGGTATTCATTTTATTTATAACATATTTTTGTTATTGTGAAAAATATTTAACTGACACATTACATGAATACTTATTTAGATGTTTTGGAGTTTGGAAACGAAGATTTCCTATTGTAGCCTTGACAATGCGCCTAAGCCTCTCAAGAGCCAATGCAGTGATCATAGCAACAGCAGTACTCCACAATATTTGCCGGTTGAGAAGCCTCAGTGACATACCACCAGAAGTGGAAATTCTAGATGCAGATGTACCTTCACCAAGTTATAATGAAAGTTCGAATCAGACTGGTACTACAGAAAGAGATAATCTAATCACACAATATTTTAACAAGTGAGTATATTTTATTATTTGTATTTAGTACCTAAAAGTATTTGTTGTAATCATGATCAGTGCATTCATTTTTTTTTTGTTTACAGCTTGATATGAGATGCCACAGGCCTGCACACAATAGAGAGAGTATGAACCAGGAAATATGTAACAAATGAAGAATTTTTGATTATTGGTCTAATATCTTATTACAATTATTGTTTGAATTTATTTTTTTACTTTATTCTTGTATGAAAATAAGTAAATATGACTAGGTATTTAAATTAGATATGACATGTTTGTATTGTCCCATAGTGAATAGAGATAGTGTTAGGGTGTAAGAGGTTGTATGTATTCATAATACAATAAATAGATAATGAAAATCAAAGCTTTTATTTCTATTAATCATTTAGATTTACAAAAAATATTTATTTAAATTAGTTACATTATTTTCCTTATTTGCTAATTAGCTGTTGCCCGCGACTTCGTCCACGTGGTTAGAATTATCCCCGTTTAAGCGCAAAAAATGTGTTTTTTTATGATCTCACATTAGAAACCTCAAAAATTGTAGCCTATGTGTTATTATGATGTATAAGCTATATTGTGGTAAAGTTTCATTCAAATCCATTCAGTAGTTTTTACGTGAAAGAGTAACAAACATCCATACATCCATACTTACAAACTTTCGCCTTTATAATAGTAGTAGGATTCTATTTAAGTAACTATTATAAAAAAACCTATTTATTTAAATTACAATTACAATTATTCTCCTTATTAGCTAATTCGATTCTAAGTAACTTTATTTCTAATTCTAATTTTTCTGCTTTCTTTTCGTAATAGTATTTTGCAGCCAAATTTAATTGCTGTCGGCTGTCGTCGTTTTCTTTTCTTTTTTTTTCTGAAAAAATACAATTATCATTGAGACTGATAAAAATTATACAAAAATATTAATAAATCGTAAGTAAGTACCTATATGAGTAAATACCTACCTTTGGTTTTTAATGAATTTGACATATTATGCATGCCAAACAAAAATTTTCTTTCCTCTGCTTTTCGCTTTAGACCTGAAATCATAATAATGCATTTAATCTATACTAATATATAAAGCTGAAGAGTTTGTTTGTTTGTTTGAACGCGCTAATCTCAGGAACTACTGGTCCAAATTGAAAAATTCTTTTTGTGTTGAATAGACCATTAATCGAGGAAGGTTTTAGGCTATAAACCATCACGCTGCGACTAATAGGAGCTAAGATATAATGGAAAATGTGCAAAAAACCGGGCAGGTATACCTAAATCATAACTTCTACCCACGGGGACGAAGTCGCGGGCAACAGCTAGTAAGATTATATTGTTTAGTAGACAAATATAAATAGGTTAGAACTACGCAGTTGCACTATGACACACATATTACTTCAAGTTAGTATATAACTTATTAATTTAAATGCAATATCAAATGCTGCAACATAACAAAACAATAAGTATTAAGTATACCTCCACTCGTAGTAGGGGTAAAAACCAAGTCATCATCATTAATTTTTTCATTAGTTATAATGCCAGCACTAGGACTTTCACCAATTTCATTAAAAACCTGCACCACAATGTTATCACCTACATCACCCACACCATCCCCACCAAAAGGCACAACAAAGCCATTACATGTTGAACCCAATAAGGATTCTACTTTACTTAACGTTTCATCAGGCGGTATGTAGTCGGGCTTTCCACCACCAGTCTAAACAAAAACATGATATTTTAGTAATAAATTAGGTACCTACCACTTTATCTAATTATTTGTTCAATTTTTAAGTTTTATGTAGAAAAAGACAGTTATGAATTTTTTTACTTAGTACAAATAAAAGTCAGTAGCATACAGATAAGTTACATTACCTACCTTTAAATGGTTCATTCTGATTTGTTGGGCTCTTTTACGAGCTGCCTTTTTTAAATTGTCCCACTTGGACTTCAATTGTTCTTTTTGCCTGGGGATTGTTCCATTTCTGGCATTAAAAGCAGCTGTTAATGAAACCCATGCTTCATCTTTAAGTCTATTAGTAGAGGCATTCGTCTCTTTACTTACGATAATTTTGTTTGCCTCTACTAATTCCACAAGACAATGGATTTCGTCTTTACTCATGGCTTTATTTTTCTGTAAAATAAAATAACGGTGCTCATACCTGTGACAAAACTGGTGTATTTTTGTGTGAGTTAAACTACAGTTAAACTATTACTTACCGACGGAGTAGAATCCATTTTATTTTAGTTACTGATTGAATTTGTGTCAATGTCCCTAGAAATAAAACTAGACGGTGCGCGTATAAACAAGGAGCTATAAAACAAATTAATAACAATTTTATTTTAAAGACGCGGACGGACACGGAAGACGGGAAGACAGATGTCAACGTCATGCAATACGGGGTTCGCATTGTATTGTCACGCGTTTTGTCTACCCCTTGCATACGTAACATCAAACTTGCTATACTAAGAATGTAAACTTATTTTAAGCTTAAATGTCAAGGTAAATCAAATTATTATTGTAATTGTACGGTAATTTGTTCTAATACTTATTTAAAATATGAAAACGTATGATTTTTTTTGCATGACTGATGTACAATGTTTTCTTGTAACTAAACGTAAAGAGGAACGAGAGGGACATTAGCGAACGAGTCGTAGGCGGGTTAGCTACGGATGCTCGTTGCAGGTAGGGCGTTGTGGAACGCTAGTTTTGCATTGGTAATGGTAACTAGATTACGGATGGTTACATTTTCCCAATGACGGCTCGTAAGTTATAGGAACCGGGCATAAGTGATGGCGCTCATGTTCACAAGAACTAGTTATTAAATATAAATAGCCCCAACTATAGCGATTTGCCAGTTAACGAGGATAGTAGCAAGATTGACCGACCACCCAGACAGTTTGGCAGCATCGATAATAACCAAAAATTTGCCGTTTATATTTACGAGTCAAGTCAATTCAACTCATATTTGCGCGAGGCGTCATGTGTGGGTAGCCTGTGTATATACAGTGACGTTGTGTACTACACAGCTTTCATTTGTGTATCCCTGTCACACATATTAAAGCTTATAGAATAAACAGTCGCTGTCATTCGCACACACACATAGCGTCGCATATATGAGTTGAACTATCTGTACAAGTATTACAAAATTGTATTAGGCGTTTGACGATCTATCCATAGTAAATAGTTGACCACATGTCGATATTACAACTCCCATTTCTGTCCATTTAAGTAATGCTTACTCTATTAATTTATTCGAACAATTGTTATAACTTACTTTTGCTAATACGTAATACCAAGATGTAAGTAAATATATTTTCTTGAAAAATCTTAAAGATTTTCCTAAAATACTACGTCATTGACAATTTCGAGGAAATAGGTCACTTTCGATGCGTAATAGCTTTTTATATCCGACAAACATTTTCATTTATCATTTTTTATGTATTTCCAGATCCAATTTTCTTCTCAAACTTTTATAGAGAACACTTCAAATAATTTTTATAATCGAATAGCCGACCCAAGCGTTTCACGGGCGATACTTACCCGGTATTTTAACTTTATTACCTCTAAAAACCATTCTTCGAACAATTGACAATACGACGAAAAAGGATTTATTCAAATTAAACTACATTTTTCTTGAAAGCCAAAGAAGTTCTCTCTTACTAACAAAACCTAAACCGTATTCCTACGTAATCCGCATTTAGGTGCCGGCGCTTGGCAATGAATTGCAAATCTTCATGCAATCTATAACAAATTCAGCCAAACAAACAATGAACCATACTCAAAAAGGCCTATTACCACTTCCTTGATTAAAACTATTACCGTAGTGGAAGAGAGATGCCACTCTACCCCATGTAACGCGCCATCTCGGTCCTTATGTAATAGAACCTCAGGTAGACCTCCATTCTTAGAATACGAACATAGATATGGAACCCATATAACGACTCATAAAAGGGTAACAATAATAATTGACACAGTTGCACGGAATGCCGTCCGCCCGTCAACGACCTTCGCGACAGATGTCTAGAATACTGATCATCCAGATACACTAGGCTGAAATTAATGGCTAGATTTGTGGGTCACGATTTGTTTTGATTATTGCTGCGTTGTAAGGTGTGTGAAGCTTTAGTCTAATTTGGTGTCTAGGAAGGTTGGCAAAGTGACATAAAATAAAGGCCAACCCGGGACTCCTTTCGAAGCCGTTCCACCGACAATTGTAGTGTGTATTTAAAACTTGAATATATTTTCGTCCCGGCAGAAATGATCAGTCACTTATACTCACTAAAACAGTAATTCAGCGACGTTTTTGGAATTTCCGTATCGTAAAGTATCTCCAAAAAAAAAACATAAACCTTATGATGCCATTGGGTTAGAAAATATCTAAGCAAAAGAAAAAGACCACACGAAAATTTGAACAAGCTAAATATCCAATAGCATTTTCCTATTACAAACGCAGTATTTCGTCTCGCCAACGCATTGGCCATATCTAAAGCGATTTCTCGAAGTTCTTATCGACTTAGCGATGAGATCACTTAATGAAATCACTGTAGGTCAGTGCCAAAGTATTAACATTGAAATTTATGTTTGTTTTTATACTTCTATTCAAGTTTGAATGATTTATGGAGAAAATTTTATGAAAAAATTGCGTTTATTTCTTTTTATTATAAATTAGGCATGTTCAAAAACATTTCACAGAAAATCTAAAGCTTTAAATCTATGTCTGTGAATAATGATGTCAGATTTGTTCACGAGGTTGCAGCCCACGCCGAAAACGCGGCTATACGGATTCCGGACTTCCAGTGACTACAAACACCCCGAACTTCTTCTGCTGCCTAAGTGATCCCGTATCTGTCACGGGTGTCGGTCGCGAATGCTCTATGTAACGCTATTCTGCTCCTGATTGAATGACTTGTTGCTAAAAAAACTCGCCTTACAAAATCTTAACTAGCCCCAAAGACAAAGTTATATCAGAAAGCTGATTTTTTTAACCCTAAGACAACGTTTCGATAATTATCATAAAAGGACCCTCAATAGAGGTATATTTACAGGAACATCGAACAATACAGAAGCAAACCACGACACAGACAAACATTCAAACTTTATTACGACATTTTAGAACCATGATAGGCGTTAACCAATTTTATTTGCATTTGTTTTGAGGTCTAAAATTTCCACACTTGCCTATTGAATCTTTGATCATAGTGACAGAAAAAAACACAGTTCCATTTGTACCTCACAGAACATATTCAACCAAAAACTTAACAACTGGTTTTGCTGAGCAAACATTTGTCCATAATCTTGAGAGCCCTTACCCCCCACTTCAAGTTGAGGCTATAACAGTTGAGGAACAGAGAAGACTGTTTCACTCAAACACTCTCTAAGTCATATTCTTATTCCTATAATAATCATGGTTCTAACAAGTCATAATACAGTTCCTGGACATCTTACCCCCTTTTTCCTCCATGTCTCCTTGCGTTTAAGCCGCGGCAGGCTATTGTAGTTACGTTCACTCATTTTTCTTCACTTTTTACATCACTAATGTCATCACTTATTATCACATCACTTCCCAACACTGGTTGTGGTGTTATTTAGTTCAATATCGTCTTTTATATCGTACATATTGTTACTATAAGGAAAGGAATTTACATATGAATTAAGATTTCAGGCAGAAACTTCAGTATTAGAGAAATGAACAGGAATAATTAGACCTTTATCGGGAATTGATTTGCAAATATTAAACTTGGCCTT
>NC_039494.1:9372032-9401119 GCF_003590095.1 Trichoplusia ni
AGATGATGATTACCGTATGCCCTTCAAATACCAGTGCCCATGTAAATACATCATCATCATTGGCCTAGCCTTTTCCCAACTATGTTGGGGTCGGCTACCAGTCCAACCGGTTTCAGCTAAGTACCAGTGTTTTACAAGGAGCGACTGCCTATCTGACCTCCTCAACCCAGTTACCTGGGCAACACGATACCCTTGGTTAGACTGGCTGTCAGACTTTTTCAAGCTTCTGACTACCTGTAACGACTGTCAAAGATGTAGGAATAACAGCCGGGACCCACAATTTTACGTGCCTTCCGAAACACGGAGGAACTCGTTATGACAAAGATGGTCACCCATCTACAGACCAACCGCGTCAAGCATAGCTTAACCTGTGATCGAATCACTTATGCGGTTATAGGTTAGCCACGAGCTCCTCTAAATGCATCATGTAAATACATCATATCGTACATTAAAGATATTTTAAAAGCAAATAGTTGTACCTATGAATGTTTTTGATCACATATAACACTATTGGATCTGACTCAGTGTGTATCAATGGTGGAAACCACTTATGTCTAGTTCTGTCGATACAGATAACATTAAATAGTATTCTTACTCAACTACAACTTGGAAAATTTTGGCAAGTTTATCTATAAACAAAACTATTTATATGAACTCTGAAAGAAGACTCATAAAAATATCATGGTGTATCAATAGTAACAGATAAACAAATCCATTGGGTACAGCTAGTTGTGTGACGGGATTTTTCCTCTATATAATAGTAGCCATAGGTGCTAACATTTGCTATTCCGCCTACGTATGTCTATTTGAACAGGCAATTGACTCGTCGCAATACGTTTTGCTTTTGGTAGCTCACGCTGTAATCGCTGCAACAATTTCTCATATCCGATGATATCTGAGTCGGTTTTGTTTTCAATTTCATCCCTTTGGATCTCATTTCTACGCCTGAAAAACTCATCCATTAAGTAGCTTTTCTATAAAAAACATCGTGACCAAAATAGTTAGGAATATTTTATATTTTAATGTAACTAAGCATGCTAGGTTTTCCAATGCCGACAATCCGATTATAAATCCGCTGTATAATAAAATGTTATTTAATACACACGGATTGGAAGTTTTGAGGTAAGTACCAGGAATGGGTGCAACGAACAATGCTCGCCCGATGAGTTGCGTGACATTTACCTTTCGACGAATGTGTCACGTTTTCACGATAAATTCGATACTCCAATTTGTTTTGTTCTAATATTGCAGAGGCTGATGGCATAAAATCGATGTTTTATGCATGCAAATTGTACACGATATGCTGCGGTATGATACTTTAGTCGATTAAAAATATATTACAAGTTGCTTAAGTTTTTGTTCTTAAAGACGAGTCGCCGTTGCTTTAAGTTTGTATTTTAAATCAAAGTTAACTCTCAATAGACGAAAAATTGCTATATTTCGCTAGCCTTTGTAAAATTTAGTAATATTAGTGCAAATTAATTATAATTTCCTAAAACAACAATATTGTAATATAAACAATAAACACGTTTCGGGTATTCGTTCATTTTCAAGATTTTGAGAATAGAAGGGGTTGGAGTATATTCGCGTAGTAAATTTTCACACAAATTAAAAAGGTTGTAGCGTCGAAGCCGCATTATTTTGGCCCGTCCATCCCTCGTGAATCCAATTTGCGGCCCGGACGCGACGTCTCTTGTAATGGGATTTCGGCCTCATTCTAAAAAGGCTATTTACACATTTCAACTTCCTCATAATACGGTATTAGGCACGTGCAAACAAAACAAGGCCAGTGTTGATCTTTAATTAGTTAAGTCTTTAGTTTAAACGGTAACAAAATTCATTTAACCGGGCTTACATTCCTGCGGCCTTCCATAGTAAAAATGGCTAGAAAATTAAACAACTGAAATTATTTGCTAAAGCTTTTAATAAATTATCTGTTAGCCAAAAATAAATAAACCTCAAATCGAAATGGATCGTCGTAACAAACAGACAATCATCAATTCATATTAAAACTGAATTATTCTCAGGTACCTAATTACTGAGAAAGACAAAGCGGCGCCAGGTTCGATTTTATTAAATATTTCAAATGAGTAAACGTCTTGGGTTCTACGTAGGTAATTTTGAGTGACAAACGAGCGGTTGAGCGCCGGCTGCGTCTTCAGGCAAGTCCGTCACGTGCTCTCGGTAAATAAAATACGTTCCAGTAAGCCGGCCCGTCTTACCCGCCCACAACCAAACTCGGGATGACAAATCTCATTCCGCATGTAAATTGTGGTCTCGTCTTGAGCAACCTTTACATTGTCTAGAAACTGAATTGTAATTTGTATACTTAAGATATATCGATCAGTATTATCATGCTAGGCTTTCTATACTTAGATAAGTACGTAGCCCATCTTAAACGTTTTTTGGGGAAAATTATAGAGTCGGATGAATTGTTTTTTATTTTTGTGGGCGTTTTATACGACAGCCCACATTATGATCTAAAATAATCCTTGTCGATATTCAACAACTGATTTTCATAACCTGTTTATAGTTGACAAATATTTACGTAGACGCCATGGATAATATTCTTCGCTCCGCACATGTTCGTGAAAGAGCGACTTAACCGAAAAGCGTGGACGCACGTTGAATTACAAAGTAGTTAATCAGTTCATTGTTGTGAACGACTGAATATTCAGTTACCCACAGCATTTTCGTGAATAACATTTGCATCTAGATAGCTCGCGAAAATGATCTCACGGACTATCTGTTGGATTCTGAGTAACCGGACAAAACCAAACCACAACTAAATCTGATCTAAATGATAACTCGTAAAAGACATTAATTACTTTTTAAAATATATGCTACATCTTTTGACAAAGAGGGCTGCGGTATAGAGGTTCCCTTGCATTAGCGTGTAGGAACCCGATATTTGTTAAGAGTTACTTTGTGTTTGTCAAATAGGCTTTGTCGGCTCCGCCGCTTCCCTAACCTGTTGGGCTCTTTACATTTATCCACCCATTCAAAACGAGTTTTTTCACGTTCTAAATGGTTTCACTCATAGTTGTTATGCATGCGTCACTAAGCTGTTTAACGTCCCAACAAACCATTTCCTGAGTGGACGGCACACAATCAATAAGTTAACTACATTTGAATTTCAATACGGAGATAAAATAAATTATTCGTTGAGGCGACATTTCTAGCTCCTGTTTAGACGTTACTCACTAAGAAAATCCTCACAGAGCGTATTCGGAGAAAAAAAAGCGATGATAAGGAATAGGAATGATACATGCTTACATCGATACCGTGTTTGAATATGAGCGAGTTTATCAGGCGTAAACATAGAATAAACTGGCGCATAGGCGTGTGCGAGCCGGAAATCGTAGTCGTCGACGAACCATCATCGTGTCGTCGGATTGGCCCGTAACGTGGGGCCCTATATCCGCCGCGAAATGAACGTGATTCCACTTCCAATACAGAGGGATGCAACCCTCCAGAGCGATACAAGATTTGCCGCATAGAACTGATAATTTCTTAAATGAAGACAACTAATATAGTAGATCAATAATACGCATGTACCACTTGCGTATAAGATGGTTTGAATACAGCACATAAATCATACAGTTCTCCAATACTTCATACATATTATAATATCGATAGGTCTTTCAAATATCGATAGCCGAGATATGAGAGCGTTCGAAACTAAGTTTATGATTTATTGGATCCACCTTCGTGGAGGTTTGGGTAAACAAAGATTCAAAGGGTACGCTATAAATAGATAATTTGATTTATTTATGTTAATTTTATTTCTAATAAAACGAGACAACATTGAAAATATTGAACACAATTTTGAAATGGATCGAAAAAGGTTAATTGAAGTAGATGATTTATGTTACTTTGATATAGAAGTGTCTGTAATAGATTTGTGTGGTGTGAACGCATTAAGGTCGTTAATTTAATGGGTAGTGGATGTGAACAATGGTTTAGTAGCATACTCGTGTAATGGGCAAACAGCTGACATCACGCGTGATACACGCCATGCTAATCGCTGTTAGAGTCCATGTTTAGTGCTAAGCTGTGACCTAGAATACATGCAAGATATAGAATCATTAACAGTTAATACGATGCACTAGTTTGGAGATGTTATACGACGGTTTCGCATTCCAGATATTACATGACCGGCATACCGATAGATAAGCAGATCTGTTTATATCAAAGTACACGGAGTAATTAGACAACTATATATCGATAGAACTTAGAAAACTGAAGAGAAGAGAAGAAGAGAGAAAGAAGAGATGGTAAAGGATCAACAATGGAAAACGCTTAACTAGTAATAGCTTACATAATATGAGAACTCAATTGTTTGATGTCGTTTTCAAATCAACTGACGCGATTAAAAGTAAAACTAAAGTTTGAATAGAACATTTTGAAATACATAACAACGAAACACTATCTAGAAGAGAAATTTATTTTCGTGCCAGCAGAAAGCAAGATTTCATTAAACGAAGGTAATTGTTAACAATCTGAAGCGTTGTGTTCAATGAATCCGAGTTGAAAAGACGACAGATGTTTCCTCTCGAGAAGTTTTAAGTTCAGCTAAAAGAATTCTTGAGGAACAGCGATGAGATCGATCTTCGTTCACATTATATGGAAAACTGTTTAACTTTGGAATTTAAGTGGGTATTGAACTACCTGAGGGTTTTATAAAATTTCGTCATAAATATTTTTTACTGAAGTCATCGAAATCTCGGTGAATTTAAAACATCTACACTTCTATATTCGTGTTTGTTTATGGTAAATAGTCTTTAAGACGTGTTTGATGTTCTCTCGTGTCGTTGGGTAACGAGTTATCTAACTGAGCACAGCGAACCTAACGTTAGCTTTGTCTGTTTATCATATGCTAATATAGGTAACCTAAAATTAAAATTGCATAATAATATATTGTGGGTAGTAGTGTACCGAATTTATAGATAAGGAATTTAAAGCCGCAGAATACGCTTAATGTTAATTTTAAGAGTCACACACGACTACACATACCTACTTACTTCCTATTTTCAAATAACCAAATTCATGCTGTTTCTGTTAGTGTTTATATTTTTACTAAAACTACCAGCATAAATATGGTTTAATGTTGGAATTTCTCGGATACAATAAAATCCTTTCTCGGTTACAGAAAATGTGGCGGAAAATCGCTGGGTTGGACGTCGCACCATGTCACAACCCGTCACTCCCTAAGAGAAGAAACACCCGAATTAAATTCCTGTTCTCTTCACCGATGCGCGCATGTGCGGCCCCAAAAACACAAATTTCGTTAGAGGTTAACAAAACTGTGAGATTTCTGAATTAGTAACATTATTTAGACGAGGGTTTGCTTCGGGACGGTTGGTTGTAAAGGAGCGAAGTCGTATCAAATTTCACGCTAACGATGCGTCGTATGGCAGAAACATGCAATCGTAGAGTGGAGAAGCGAGCTATGAACATAGTGAAAGGACAGGACAGGCGAGTGCATTAAGATAAAGCGCGTTGGGCCGGTAGCCAGCGTCTCAAGTGTCCGGCTGGTGCCAAGACTGGCAACCGTCAGGCGCCTGCAATGTACAACTGCGCTCCCTGGCCTTGCCGACGTCGCTACAAAGAACAATGATCTAAACACAAGCTGTTTGCAAAACACTCGTTTGTTACTTATGATATTAAAGACAATCTTCTTATCTCTATCTTAACGGGGCTTATGATACTCGCTGATGGCGGCATTAGCCATGTTTTTTCCAAGGAATTGCTTGGCGATTAATTCAAAATATGAGGCGGATTTTCTTTATAATTAACGCAAAGTAACTGTTTATTAATGATTTTCAAAACATGATTTTTATTGAGATTAGAACCGAATTCATTTAGCCTATAAACCTTTACTTTAATTTCCTAATATTTTGCATGCTGCGAGGAATACATTAAGTAGTTCGAATAAGAGAAGGATTTTATTATGAATGTAAATGAACGATATATTTCATCGATTTATAATATATTTTTGAGCACCTATCACCCCGATAGAGTTCCTACCTATGATATCTTTTAGAACAATATTACCAAAATCATTTGAGTACAGTCAAGTGCTTTATCGCATTCGTTTCACTATCTTATAAATTACGAGAGTAGTCGCACACCTAGAAGATGGACGAATTTTAATTAAAGTCTCGCCGTAGCCAGCTTCAGCTTATTAATAAAATATCAGATTCTTAAAACTAATGTAGCGAGGTTTTTCATTAATAAGTCTAGTGGTCATGTACTGCCTGTTTTACGTTATTATATTTTTTAAATTATATTTAATACCATAAATATTCACTACTACGTACTCAAATATCGATACAATTCGTATTTAATATTTGCGTAAATTTAAACTTTTATGGCCATCACAAAATGCAGTCAAATTTAAAAGATTTGACCTATATAAAGTAAACGTACACATAAAAATGCAATTAAACTCGGTTGCCTCAATATCAATAGACGAAGTTCCCGAAAACGCAATAAACCGTCGAATCCTCTCACGGGTCGACATGGAGTGGAAGTCAGCAGTTTCTTGAAGCGCATCCTCACTTGGAGTATAATAATGAATTCAGGGACGGGGTGTGAAGGGGGGTGCTAGAGCGTGCTCGTACGCTCCACTTTGCACTTCCTCTCTTATAAAGCGATTAATGACAGTGCGACCTTTGAAGACTGACGATCAAAATAAGAAGGAAATAAAATCCAATCACGAAAACGACTTCAGACTTCTTCGCTTCCTGAAGAGAGCTAAAATTTGAACAGTTCAACTTAGTATTCGTATTTAAGTTTCTTCTCTTTGCTACAGTTGCGTGTTCACATATTCCATTCAACTTTACTATTTATATGCTTTACCTAAAAGGTTTTCAAACAGTGTAACCTTTTGAAATATTACCGCAGTAAATGTAACTGAACACACACGTGGAAAACCTCAGCTATTTGTAGCTCGCGTGGCGAATCATAAAAGCAAATACAACGGAGCACTACGAATTTACGGATCTGCTTTTCTCTTATGAACTATCTACGTCGACACGTAAGACCTGAGCTCGGGAAATGTATTATTTCCTGGCTTATAAACATATTCGGGAAAAAGCGCAGAGGAAGCACGGACTACGGGCAGAGTGCGAACAACGGAATCATTATTGTGATGTGAGGAACACTCCCGTGTTTACGTTTATCACAAAACTTGTAATAGAAATGAAATATAAAAGAAAAACGTCGTCTTAAAATTAAGAAAATGCGGGAACAGATGTGGTGAGGAAAATATAAAAGAAAAGTGTGGATTCTTAAAAATATAGTTGAAATACAAAAAAAAACTCAGATGGGCTTCTGTTACTTAGGGATGTAGAAGTTTCTCTACCTTTTCAAAAAACATTTTCATTTTGTGATTTTATCAGCATATCAGTTCAAATGTTTGGAAAATAAACGGAATTCATCTTTAATCAATGGTTCAGCTGGTTAGATTTATCAAATAATTTACTGCTGCAATGAAGAAAAGATTGATTTTCGGCATTGAACGTAAGACCGAAATAAAATTTAGGTGAATACAAGGAACATTTTCATGAAAATAGTTTGGAAAACTGGCGAGGGCAGGTGCAGAGGCGACGGAATCGAATAAAAAGCGTTAGATAACTGCATTTGTGCATTTCCACATTATCGAGTAAAATGGAATGTCGCCAACAATGCAATTAACTTTTTAAACGTCGGAAACTTTTAAAACAGATACCAAATGCGGTAATTTAGTTGCACAATCTATTTTAATTTACGAGTATATTTGCAAGGCAGTTATTTCCTTTAGATGACCATGCGCTGTGTAGAGCAGGCGAGTCCATTAGATGAGAGTTGTTGTTGTACCATTAGTCGTGACTTGGCATCGAGTTAGCTTGCTAATGTGCAATCAAATAGCGCCGCTGACTGCCAGTTAATTATGCGTACGCTCTATGAATTCAAATCGACCGTGTAATTACTACAACAATGTCTTGTTTTACGTATCTCTAGCAAAAATCTTTGTGTTCTTGCTGTGCTTAAGCTTCGCTATCGTTTCGTATATCTTTGCTAAGTTTACCGAATTCAAACTCCCTCAGTGGCCGCAATGCAAATTGGTCCAAGTTGTAACCATTTTAATAAATACTTATAAAGAATTTCAGCTTTAGAAATGTAAATTATTTACGCAAAATAATTTAACTCAACACAGTAGGTAACGTAAAAGTTTTCCCAGATTAAGACAGAATTTCCACTTTTATTTGTTTAATCAGCAAACATAAACAAGAACTTGTTCAAAGGGTGGAAATGTCTCCGCTTAACCGCTGCGACCCGGATTTCGTGCCAAATATTTATTTTTAATTACATCTCGGTTTCCTTCAAAGCCCAAGTTAAATGTCTCTACCACCTTCTACGCCAATATTTCAAAATTAATTTACGCATTTAACTTTTCTCATACCTAAGTACGTACGTATTTAGCGACCTACTTACTCTAGTATGTACCATTAACTAAGTTCGTAGCTAGTACTCGCTTTATAATATTACACTACTTACTAATAGAAACTCAATGTTCATCCAGCATAAAGAAAACTAGTATGATAACATTAATAAATACTCGTTTAATGTAGTAAAAAGGAAATTGAACAGCGTGAATAAATAGCTATCTGCGGCGGACCGTCGATGAAGGATTTCCTTCGGGAATTACAGAGGGTAATATGACTATCTCGTAATGAAGTGGGGACCTAGTTACAATAAAGAGAAAAGAAAAAACTTTTATGTGCATTCTCTGGGATCGTACAATCGGAAATGAACATTCAAAGCGAACTTAATTAAAACTAACCGCGAGCCTCAGGGGACAATGGCTGTGCGAGACAACAAAGCGATGGGAACGTCATAACTGCTGTCAGCTACAACCAGTAAGTACGATCTAAGATTACTTCTCAACGAGTTAAGCACTAGCCGACCCACCTAGACAATTGAGCTGACTGCGATCGATTCTAATATTCACAAGATACCAAGTGAAAATGTGGATACATTGATGATGGAGCTTAATACGTTCGAAAGTAAATTACTGTAACGTAAGGATTTCGTGCAACAAATTTAATGAAATAAATGTACCATATCTATAACTAGACTATTTGTTCATTGTATGTATTAATTAGTGAAAACGTAGAGTTCAAAAGAGATCATGCCAGGGAACATCTGGTGATGGCACCAAAGATGAATTTCTTACGGTTGCAGGGACGCAAACTAAGAAAACACATCTGCGCATAAATTCTGAACACGTCCGGCTATATAAATTCATAACTTCGGAACGAACCGGAGACAGACGGTACGCAGGGGCCTCTAAGAATTTATTAAATAAATTAATTGAGCCTAAACGAACATAACAGTTTGAATACTGTTCAATTTCAAATAAGTAGAATGAAGTATATGTGTGTCAAAGCTTAAACTAATATCAAAATAGTTAATTCTTATTTTTTTGTACGTCTACTTACCAAGTACTGATGTAAAAAAATATGAAATATTAACCTTATTACTACAGAAGTTAAAAAAGGAACATTTGAAAGGCATCATCATCCATTTGAAAATCTAATTGAATATTAAAAAAGTAAGAAAAGAAATGTCTAAATCAGTATTTTTTATCGGAAGCGAGAGGCAATTACACGAGCGCTGTGTCAACAAACATTTGTGAGGCATTAGTTGGCGTAGTGGCGTGGCATCCACTTTCCCAATAAACCACCCGGCTGAGTGCATAACGTGCCGAGATTACTTATAGCCGCCGGAGCCGACAAACAACAATATTTGTTGGTCCCAGACACTAGATTAATTTTTCCTC
Organism: Trichoplusia ni; assembly: GCF_003590095.1. NCBI lineage: Eukaryota > Metazoa > Arthropoda > Insecta > Lepidoptera > Noctuidae > Trichoplusia > Trichoplusia ni. The sequence goes on from NC_039494.1 coordinate 9,381,862, forward strand.
AGGCATTTTACTCAACGTTACATGAAACCTTCCGCGGAATTTGATTTGATTGGGTTAACGATTTAGACAGCGTTGTTAGTAGATCATGAAAATGTTTCATCAGAGGATGCTTTCATAACAATATGAATGGCATGAACCCAGGTTTATTTCCTTTTTAGCAGTTGTTTTGTACCCTTTTATATTTGCCCGTAAAACTTCAGCAGATTTAAACTTTTCTATTTGTATTGTAGGCTACGCTTCCAACAGGTTGTAGCCATGTTGTTAGTTACTTCCGTAATTATAACAGAAACCAAACAATGGAACGCTGTAAAATGCTGTCCCTACACTACCATGTTATTTTTATCCTCATTTTTATGTGGCTTTTTAATATTAAGAGAACAAAGGGTTTCGTTTCGTGGTTTGTATGAATATGTGTTTTTTTCAGTGACAAACAAATATAAAAATACATTGGAGCACTAGTATGTACAGATTGGGAAGGAAATAAAATAGGACGCCGCCGGTAATTCAGAGACAATTGTGAGCCAATAAATAACTTCCTTTGCAGGAGTCGCTGCCTTTTCCGGTAGTTCGGTAGGATGTTTACTTACACGTGAACAACAAATTAACAATGTATATAGACTAACCTTCGGGGAAAAATATAAATTCGTAAAGTCTGCTCATAATGAGAGAGGGCAAAATAAACGACGAAGGTCCAAGACAAACAAAACTTTTGCTTGAAAATGAATATAACCTAAACACTGTAGCTATTAAAGAAGTTGACAGCGGAGAACAAATATAAGGTACATGAAAACGAGAACCACGGAAGTCACGTAAACCTAATCAGTAACATTTAGTTGAATAGAATTACCAATAAGTATGAATAGAAACTGAACGTGCGCGAACGTCAAATGGTGTTAAATCGCTTTTTTATGTTACAAATTTATTATAAGGAAACGAAAGTACGACGTGACGATGTCATCGTGCCTGTGACATCATCTTGTTAAATAAATACATTGAAAGAACTGGCTGATGAAGAAATGAAAAATTCTATATTTTACATTATAATATATGTATTTCGTGAGGAAATTTCAATTATTGATTAACTTAATAACGGTTTTGCCACTCGTGATTATCGGGATCGCCCGACCAGTTTCTCCAGTCTCTCTGAGTAGTACTCCGTCGGGGTCCGAATCTGATCCTGCGTATGTAAACTGTTATAAAATATTCAATAAAAATATAAAAATACAGGCTACAAATCTTATTTAAAAAATATTTACGAGGCAAAAGATAAAATCTGATATTTACTTAATTGTCAAGCTTTTCCCTCATTTACGAAAAATATCAACGAAAAGATACGTTAATAATCTCGTAACAAAGCTTTTTACGTGGCATGTAAGAGTAACACGTGTGTCAATATCAGCGCCAAAAATCAGATCCGTGATACATGACAAATTGTTCGACTTCGGTCGTTAACTATTATGTCGGAGCTCCGTAACATATTAAAAGTACAGTAATGAGTCTCTTTCATAGATAGAAGACGAAATAATATATTACTACGGTCTTTAGATACATCAATAACGAAAATAAGGCTAATTAGTAAATTATGTATGTAGGTCTTACATTTATTTGCTTAATAAAAGCCATGTTTGTGAGTTCGTGCGAGAAGTCAAATAGGTTTTATAATGAGCCTCAAAGTGTGTGTCGTCAAACAAAGCAAATGGAGGATTCAGAAAACAGAGGAACACCTGAAAATCAAATTTTCTGTGGCCAGGAAGAAAACAGTTTGTCTCACTACGGGATATTTAAAAGGGCATGCCTTTTTTAACCTTAGTTAACCTAAGCACGATTTTTCCTGGGTAAAGCTGTTATAGAGCAGTAACGATATGAATTATCATTGTTGATAGTGTTGTGTGGTAAATTTATGAATGAAATTTTATTTCTGCATCAGCTAGCTTAGTATTTAATTTATAAATAATAATAATCATATTAAAATAATTGCATAAATGTGATATACAACCAACTATAGGTACTTCACAATTCATTGGTCTTTAAATGATGAGAACCGGTAGCCATTCTTTAACCTAATACGTTGACGGTTACATTCCTTGAGATATCGCAACCCGTTGCAGAAATATCATAAAAACAATTTGGAAACATTCATCATGTCCATGTAGAAAAGATTTCATATTTACAAAAGTTTTACAATTAAAAAGTATACTGATTCTCCTATACAGTTAAGGTTAAATTCAGCATTCAATTCAGTAAAGATGATACCACAATGCAAGCATTGTTACGAAAAAATAACGCACAATGTGGTAACACAAAAACAAAGCACAAAATATGGATAATATCCAGGGCAACAATTGCGAGGACATTGTGTTATGGCCACATATGGCATGAACTCATTAACGCGCCATAGTCGCAGCGTAGCGCAGCTAACTGCCGCAATCCAGGTCTTAACGGAAGGTAATTTAAAATTTGCCATTTGTGGGCGTTTGCCACCACTGTATTGCTTTTATGGAGCATATTATATGAAAAACGACGGCAAACCTCCGCTGCAATGCTTGTTCTGAGTGCAACATGGAATATATGTTCCCTGACTTATGTTACACCTGATAATAGGCACGTAGACTGGTAACGATTATGTCAACTAAATCCTATAAAAGCTACTTTACTAAGCAATAATTTCAATACATTACAGCAAGCGCCCGAAGTAGTAAGAACTGTTACAATAAATGTTGTACAGAGGGGCGAAGGCATAAACATGCCGACAAAAAATGTATGAAGATACCACTAAGACGAACACGTAACCCATGTTACCTCTGCCTTATATAAGACAAATATTCGTCTTCTTACGCACGTGTTGTCACCCTAATAAGTTATCTAGTTTCTTTTGGCAGTGATAAATAGACACGGCCAGACATTACATACCGGTATCACCCTAATACTTTGGTGCTGAATATTGTTACGAAAATCATGTTTTATGTTATCAATTAGTTCGTATCCTGGTTTGTGATATTTTATTATTTTCCTCCTTAACGTAGGCTATTACGCCATTTATAAATCACAGAACTAGTGATATTTGAATTGCAAAATACAAGAATATCTAGATATTGATATTTATACAGAGCTTTACCTCAACAGAACAAATTATACGTTTAAAATGCAAATACTATTTGCAACTAAGGCTATGTTTTCTGGACTATTACGGGAGTCATCTCTACTTACCTGTAATTCCACCGCCGTCGCACGAGATAGCGATAACGTAGTTCCGTGATTAAATCGCTTTCAAAAGACAAATTCTGGTTAATTAACGTGGTACAGGATAAATTACCGAGGTCTTGTCGGGAACGAATTGAATCGACATCCCATTTGGTTAGATTTACCTACCATTTACTGGGTTTAGGGTACTGTAATGTTGGTGTTTTGGATGTCGTGGTCATTGTATGAGACGTATTAAATCATCAGATGTAACTATTGTCGGCTTCGTTAGTCCGTCGGCGACACGTGTAATAAGATAAGGTAACGCCCGCGTTGTGCCCCGCTAGAACAAAGCGGTTCCGACGTCACCGTCACGAACAATACCAGCAACACGCTCACTGTACTGTCCTCACCCACTTATTATCCTGTTGAACTATGCTTCACGCCATTATAGAGGATACCGATATTCGATACACCTAACTACGTTAATGTTTAAAACTCAAGAAGAAAGCTCTGTGCCTCAACAGTTTCAAAAAAATATTAAGTTTTTGACTGTTGCCACTAAAGTAGCAAAAAAACAATTAAGATCAAAATTTGGTACGGTGAGAATTTTGAAAATTTTGACTAATTTATTGGTAAAATATTTTTCTTTTGCATTATTTGTATGAAACCCTCAGTGTAGTCTCCTTGGCCGATTTTATAATGCATCAATGCCTAACCGAACTACGTACAGTTTCCCATTTCAAAATAGATCAAAAATCTACTATAAATGTACTTGTTCAAGCTTATCTTAGAAACAACATAAAAGTAGATAAATATTTGAATGCTGAAATTGAACGGAATCGGCAATGAGATACATTTCCAGCGAAACTGATACGTACCATCTTAGGCAAACGTGTTTTGTAACTGCTCCCAAATGATGCAAGTCTTATTGTAACAACTGGTCTGTTGTAAATAATTAGATCACTGATATCACTGTGTTCTCTATACATTGGTACAGCTGTTCAACTGTTAAATAAATACTCCATTGTTTAACCAAAACTATAAAAACAAAGCTTTTAGAACCGAACATAATTGATTGAATCTATTTGAAAACTAGGTCAAATCTTGTTTAAAACAAAAAGGCTTTTTTTATTGTTCATACTAATATTGTAAACACGGAAATAATCCTTTTTTATATAATCAATAGTACTAAGTTTAGTAGAAGCTTTTAAAACCCATAACTAAACTGAAAACCAAACTCGGGAGCTCCATTTTAAATATTTATTTAGATGACGTCTACGTTATAAGCATCGGAATAAAATATCGGCGGAACTTTCAATTTAAATTTTAACCTTAATCGCTGTATGAATAACGACTACTTTGCCATGTCACCAGAGTTCAATGAGAGGCCCGACCTTAATAAATATGGATATAAATTAGAGCTATCACTTTATACCAACAATACAAATTGACAATAAGAATTTCAGCAAAATCCCTAATTACAGTTCATTACCAAATCGTCAGGAGGGATAGGAGTTTTTGAATTCGGAAGTTGACTTTGAATGCTTGAATGGACAATTTATGCTGGCGAAAAATTGTATGGTTCCAATGGGTTCGCATTTATTATTTATTGGTCTCATTCTTCCATCTTCGTCTATATCTAAAACACAATAATAAGGTAAAATGTTAGCACTTAAAAAAACCATGTTATTGCATTTCGATGAAGTAACTTATGCAAAAATTGAAAGGCGAAGAGCTAATAAAAATAGCAAAAACTTTTGTAGGCACGTCTCTCACGTGGATTCAGATGATTTCGAAAACCACTCTTCCAGGAATTCTTTCTAAACTAAAAGCCAAACCGGAGTTTTGCGAAATATTTTCGGCTTCAATAATTCAATAAAATCCCTGGTACTGCACATTTCCGTACCCATAGCGTGTATATTGCCAATTCGATTAGTACTATTGAATCCCATGGGTCAAGCTTGGGCCATTAAAAATTCAGCGGGTATTCACGATTGTTGTACCAGAACCTTTACTATGTAGGTCAGTAAGGTAGTTTACTCCACTAAAATCTATTCTGTATTGTTATTTGACTCAAAGGTATTTGGTCCGAAGATATTCGCCTCTGCAACCTCGTGGCGACATTCCTTGCCGACAAATTCGGTGTATCGTGGTATTCCAAGTGTCAAGCCAGTTGACATTCGGAGCTCTTTACGAAAGGGGTCGTCAAGGGACTATCTATCACTAGCTGTCGTTTTAGATTAAATATCTCGAAATATTAAAGGTAATAACAATGCAGCCTTAATATAACAAGAGCAACATATATTATTTTTACACATCTTTCATGTTAAGAAATGCATATATTGAACAATTATTTTTACATATTTGCTGAAATTATGAGATTGAATTTATAATCCCATATAATAGCATTATCATTTATACTAGACTATTTCACTACTATATCTGATTGTAGCTTTTACGCAAAAAGAATGGTAAGTTAAAGTATTTCAATTTAGCGGAGGAGACGATATGCAAAAACTTACTAAGGCATAGCCAGAAAATATCTTCGTATAAAAGCGGAAGGTATAGGTACCCTAATAAAATTATGGTAACTACTTACGATAAAGCTGGTTCGGAAAATTACAATAATAAAATGTTCTGCGTCGTACCTGAAAAGAGAAACCATGAAAGTAGCGTCGTTTCAAGAGCAACGATTTCAAGAATTACGATCAAAACATAAAAAGATTATAAACAAACGGGTGTATCCACGTTTAGTAGGCGCTATCGCAGACCACAAGCCACGAGAGGCACATATTTAACGCTCCAGGCTTATCTCAAACGAGGCAGGGCGCGCGGGCGCGGGAAGAGGCACGTGCTACAATATCGAGCCTATCTTTCTACTAATGGCCTACATGTGAAAGGTGAATAGCTCCATACTAAAGCGGAACGGGGGATAAGCTACTCGCAGACGAGGATAGATGACGATTTATTAAGTTATCTAATCTTTATGATACCGTGTGAACACAACACGAGCTAACATTAAGAGCACAGTGAATGGATAAACACGGGAGTATACGTAAACATTTTAGATGATATCGGAAGCTAAACAAAAACGGGTCGAGTAATGTTTATGCAAAGCAAAAAGCATTAGAGGTGCGACCATCAATTACATACGTTATAACGGGCGCTCGCAACCGTACTGTACGCGTCACCGATGTCCATTTGCGATGAAACATGTCGGTCTAATTAATGGACACAGTCTATTATGGCATGGATACCACGTGCTGTGGTTACTCATGTATCCGGATCTTTTCTAAGAGCGTCATTCATACTAATATTATAATTGGGAAAGTATCACTGTCTGTCTGTTTGTCTCGCTTTCAAGCTAAAACTACAGAACTGATTTTAATGAAATTTGGTACACAGATATACAGCCAGAACAAGGACATAGGCTACTTTAACTGTAAAAAAACAGTTGTAAGAGGGATTAATGAAGGGTCAAGGCCACATTATATCCCGGCGTTCCCACGGAATCGAGTACCACTGCGCACTGTAAACTGAAGTCCACGCGGGCGTAGTCGCGGGCAACAGCTATTTATGTATATATATATTATGTATGATCCACATTCCGAGATCAGATTTAGAGTGTATGTCGTGTTCATGCAGTTATGTTTAACTGCATCGTACCATATTATGAGTGCCTTTTGCATTTAGTCGCCTACATTTTCGGTATTAGTAATTTGAAATACAAAGTAAAGATATAATTTTGAAATTCGTAGAATCCGAGGGACCTTAGCGTGTACTACGTATAATAAATTACTACGTTGAAAAGTTTTAATGTATCTTGCGTGTTGTAAAGAAATATAATTAACATTAGCATGGTATTAAATAAATACAAATATGAAATTAATGAATGGTATGGTGTTTTAGTTAGGCTTATAGACTATTGGATTCTCTTAACATTTCATTAAAAATAATTCACTGACATATCGAAATTGAAGAGTAAAAAATGTAATCTGGCTTTATAGTACAGCGAAAAGACCGCAGTTATATTCAGATATTAAATTACATACTTCCGATAAGAAAACAGGAGAGTATAAAACAGTTATTATAGGTACCTAACATTGAACACAAGAAGAGCATTCCGAACGAAACAAAACTGTCTAGCACAGTGACACATATATAAAGATGACATGTGCCGCGTACAATGCCAGCCCGTAATCATCAAACACATTACATTGTCATAAGCGTCATACTGCATTAGATAATCGAGATCAAACCTTAATTGATTTATTCGTAATTAAATATTAACATGAAAGGAAGTGAAGCAACGGTTGGCACGGCCAATAATTTGTTAAGTGACTTTTTTTCAGTATCGCGAGTCCGACACGTAGTTGAAAGATTTTGTTATCCTTTAGGTTTTGTACCCACGGGTAAAAACGGAACCCTATTAGAACCACTGTCCGTCACATAAACCGTGATTCCCAGACAGTTGAAATTATCAAAGATGACGAATTTCTGTTGCCAATTTCACACTACCTATATACTGCATACCTAATAAAAATCAAGGTTAAGCAACGGATGTTACCACCATGAACTTAATGGGTGACCATTTTTATTTTAGCATATTTATACTTACTGCACCCCGACTCTCGCGATTCTCACTTGACCAGTGTTTTATTCAACGTTGTCCTTAAAGGATAGAGTAGTTAATAATATAGCTTTAGTAGTGAAGCAATATGAATCATGCGGTCGATTGGTGGGGTGATTGAAGACAACAAGGGCTGGGCTGTTGTCGGGGCGCCTCGGCCGGACCAACGGCACCTGAGTCCGGCTGGCGACGAAGCGCCCTAATGGCCTGTCGCTCGTCCATCCGCGCCCGTGATTGATCGACACACCCTGTGACGTGTGCACACACATCGCTTACATCGCCTCCACGATATAGCGCGTAATCCATCACAAATTTCAAATTTGTGCCATCAATGCAAGTGCAAAAGTCAAGCTCTGTCAGTGATTATTATAAAACTAGCTTAAGAAAATTATTGTGTTAATTAAACACTATTGGATAGCCTACATAATTTCGGATGTTAACGATAGCCTATTTTTTAATTACACGTTGTTACCTTTGGAATTTAGTCATATCAGTCCCATATAAGTGGAGATTATAGTTAAAGAGCTAAATAATATGGCTTTATCTAAATCAAGGAAATCTATACCTTTATTTATTTATTTTCTAAATCTAAATTTTTATGTGTTGATTTAAACATTAGAATACGTTAACATTGTTTCAACATTTTGAATAGAGTAAACACAATGCACTCTCTTGAAAAGTATTCTGTTGGAAACGTAGGTTTTCAAGTGTAGGTAAACGAAAAACGAATAAAAGTCTTTCTAACTTTAAAAATAAAACGTTTTAAAAAGTTCATATCTAGAAAACGTTGGAACAAGTATTCAAGCAGCAATCTCGTATTTTAGTACATAAAGTACAGGCAAAATTTAGGTTTTATTACAAAACTTTTCTACTCCGGCTATACGACAATTTTAAAGTCCTTTCTTTTGTAATAGACAAATTAAATTAAATGCTTCTTGGACGACAAATAAAAGACAGAAAATTATATTAAACTCTGCTTTAAGAAATAAAACTATTAAATTAATATGATCTTTGAAAGCTTGAAATCTTTTCATTCTAAAATTGTTTTTTGTCAAATAGTATTATTTTCTCAACCTGTAAAAAAGCTAATTATCTTAAAGAAATGAAAAAAATACATTTAGGTTGGGCACCAAACAAAGCTGATAACGAGTTTTGCAGTAACAAGGCCGACTTGCTCGAGTGGAAGTGATCAATTTTCTCAACAATTTCACCGTCATCTTGAATCTTTTCAGAGGCACAAAACATTTAGCCAATTCAGCGCACAGGGGCCGACCGTGATAATAGAGCCTGTTGGCGGGGAGGGACAGTCATCACAAACATAAGCCATTAGCGTATTGTTAGCGTCTTTTCAAATGTACCCTCCATTTCGGGCTTTTTGTCGAGTATCTTTGAGTTTCAATATCAAAATACATTTCATCATAACGGAAATATGATACTGGAAGTAAACAGAGTACCGACAATCGTTATACAAGATATCATAGACTACGTTGCCTTTCAATGTAATACAATGTTTAGTGAAATCATAGAATTGTCGCGTTGAATTCTATGTAGGGATATAGTAGTGTATGCCTTTATGGCAACCAGATAATCCTCGGTATTACTGTACATTAATGTGCGCTGCGGTCGTTGAGAAGGCTGGAACAGGTAAACCTGTGTAGCCGCAAACTCATGAACAGGTCGCGTGCGGCCGACAGACGATAGCGGCGTGAAGCCGGCCATTCTCCTCTGAACAAAGCTCCCCTGATCTAATCAACGCAACAATACACCTCGGATAACTCCACAATTGAGCTGGAAAATAAACCGTCCGCCACCCGTGCCAACACATCCGATATTTTAAATTACAAACAATATACGGAACGGATACAAACGAGTTTATTGTAGGCTGTGTGCGTCCGACAGCTGTTTTAGATAACGTGTGACATCCCTAGAATAAAGCTTTCACGAACGATTACACCGACAATGATGTACCCTCGTAACGTAACACGTAAACAGTTTTAAAATAATTATATGTTATTGTTATCAATAATTCAGTGGTTAGTTTTCTTTTATATGTAATGTATAGATACCACAACGTAAACACAAAGCAAGACAAGAATGAAGTTCGACATTCATTTTTGGACAAACAGATTATATTTTCTTTCGGAATATAGGTTTCTTATATTCAAATATGATCATAATAACTACGAATAAGAAACCTTCTTTTCTTTTTCTTCGTACCATGAATGCACAACCGTGTTTGAGATGCTTTTATATGATAAGCAACACAGAGTTCTAGGCAGTTCTATAACAATCTATCCCGCGAAACGTTTTTAAACGTCTGCTTAAACACAGAATGAAATATGGCCCCTCACGAATATAAAGAAAAAGAGTTCCCATCTCCTTTTATTTATTCGCCTCAATAGCTTTGATCTTCGGCCCTTTGAAAACGCCTCTCAAGATTCACAAAATACGTTAAATAAATGGTTTTATATTAGAGTATTCAACGTCGAATAACTGGATGAAATTTAAACAAATGTACGCATTCATATTGCGATTAAAAGGCGATGACAAGGCTAATTTGCAAATTTACAAAAAAAAAGGATCAAATGTTTTTAGGGACCATAATTGCATATATTAGTGAAAGCTAATGGACAGGGACTGGTGGGCAATGGGCAAAATCGTCTGTTCAATTAAATAATTTAATACACCAAAGGAAAAGATTTTGTCTCCTCTCTTCGGCTATTCATATACATATTTTGACTGGAGCATAACCCAAAAGCGATGATATCATTCAGTAAGTTTCATTTCGACGCTAGGCAGGTAGGTAATTCATAGAAAACCACTAGACCTTCAAAATGTACAATGACTAACAAACTATAATTAAACTGATGACTCATAATGATAGATCGGACCAATAAGATCGTTCGTGGTCACGGGCAGTCGAGTCAGTCAAGTAAATTATAAGTCTAATCCGTTGTTACTTGTTACCAATGAAATTCTCAATTGGCTCACTGACGATCACTGTACCGAAGATCAAACCAAACCTGTTCCTAAAACATTTAATGGAACCAATTCCCACTGAAGTTAGTTAAGCTACTGCATACCATTCAAATTTAATTCCCAGACCAATGAATTCCTAAAGCGGTGTATCGATATTACCTTGCCTAGAAAGCTTTTTGTAAATTGAAAACAGGCTGAGGTTCGCAATGTCTAAATAAAGTTAGCTAAAAAGATTTGTTGAATAGTAAGTTTTATTTCAGCCTAGTTGTACCCACTAGAATACTTAATAAGGACCCTAAAACTGCGCGCTATAAGAAATAACATTCCACGTCGAAAGTTTCTTTAATTCTTCGTCCACGGCGTTTATCCATTTATTGTAAATCATAGAGCAAATTATTAAATTTGGGAGAGTAACTTCGGGAAAGCAAGCAACTTTACACAATTGAAATTGTATTCATTGACCGGATGAATGCGACATCTTTGCGAATGTGGCATTAATTTCGATAGGCTATTGTGTTATGCAATACAATCCTTCCTGTCCGTTCCGGGCTCGTGGTCTAGCGCTGTGAGATGTCCGACGTCACAAACGGGTCGAGTGTGACTGACAAGCATGCGAGATAATGCGATCGCTGCCTAAACAAAGCGACGGCGCCTGATTTAATCAACGATTCTATACGAAGATCCTATGTAAGCACCTATCCGTCGTTGACAGATATAGAAAGAGGGACGTGACGCTAATTCGTAATTAAATTCAGACGTTATAAATTATGTATACGAGTAATAAATCGAACATGGTTTGAGAGTCGAATCTTTAATTTGAATTGCCACTTTATTTTACATTTTTATGAGAAAGCTCGTTAAAGTTATGCAGTACTTAAATATAAATAGGAGGGTCGCTCAGCTATTTGTGATTGTTTAAGAGGTACTTAAATGTCGACACCGAAGGATCGATATAATTTACTAGGAATCGGCTGAGCTTTGGCCAACTTTTATCTAAGTACCTCAATACAGTATGAAAATTGTAGTGTTTTGTAGGAGAAATTCTATAATTTTTTTACCTGCCGGCACAGCGTCAGTCGGTGTCATAAGCGTGCCATGATGTGTAATGTTTACGACGTCGTCAGACGGAGAGGAGCGCAATTGAGACGTTACGTTGTTTAGCGTGTGGTTCTGTGGGCCCCGTAACGAGCGCGCGCAACTTGCTTAATGCACGCGACAAATTACCCTCCGGAACACACGCGGATGGGTCCCCCTTTCCTTAATTAAAGTATTTTGTCACTTTATAAATTGACGAAAGTGTTTGTTGTTTCATGTCTAATAGCCTTCTTCCTTCAAAGCATATGGTTAGTTTTTATAAATTTGGCCTAAAAATTGCATTTATTTTTAAGTAATATAGAAATAGAAAAATATATTGACCTTGTTGTATTATCTGTCAAAACAAACAAGTATGAAAGAAATTAGTTTAAATTAACTGGTAAGCTTTTAATTACTTTAACCATTAAAATTCCTGCGATTGTCTACTCAATGAATGAAAAAAAAAAATTGATCTTATGAGTGCTCAAGTGGTACATAAAAATATTCTTCAGGTGAGGAATCCATCATTGTTTCATGATGATACACTTTATACTCCAAGCATTGCATCACACGGCAAAGAATGAATGACAATTGACTAAGAAGTTGCTATTATTTGTAATTAATGTACATGATATTACTGGTGACTGGTACATGATATTAAGTCAGAATACAACTTTATAGGTACCTATACTTTTGTACTATATTAATAAATAGAAGGAACAAATCTGTACTTTTGCCCCGAGGAGACCGCTTACCTAGAATAAATTCTAAATCTTGCTAAATTTGATGAGTCAAGTATCACTTTATTTTGTGTAAAGTGATGGATAGTCAATAATTAAGACATGCTAAATTAAATATAAGTCAGGTTATAAAAATTAGTTAAGTTACCTTAACTTTTCCATGAATTATATTGTTTTCATCTATTATATCTATATTGTAATCCAATGCCAAAGTGTGGCAGTTAGGAAATCAGGTACAGTAAATACTAAATATAAAAGCAGGAAAATACAATGCCCTTAGGTAACTGCAATAATGAAATTCTTCAAAAGCACAAAATATTGTCAATGTCATAAAGAATGAAAAAAAAATATGACTAATATATTGTTTCTGCTTTTTTTTGTTACTACAGCATTCTGCCACAAGGTACGTCCAACAGAGTCTATTTGCATTCGAGGATATGTACGAAATACACTAATAACCGATTAGATAAAAACCAAATGTGACCGATAATAACAAAAACTAGGCGATTCCATAACCTTAAAACACAAATAACCACCACCACAATCAATAATAACCTCAAGAATTCTAAAAAAAATATCAAAGCTAAACAAAAGTTTCTTAAAAATAAAAGAGGTGAGTGATGTTTGTACCTTTCAATAAGCTTCCTCTACGATGACGGAATCTTCAAAAATAACATACACAACACAAACTCAGCAGTATTTAAGTCATATGAACACATGGAGTACACCAACATACACATAAATCGATCTGTTATTTTAATTTGTTTTCATTATGATTTCCCGTATCATATCGAAAATAATGCGTCCTTTCAGCCACCCACTCTCTAACCACGACATTATTCAACTCAAACGTTTTATTGTTGCAAGTGATTGTCAACACACGTTTTGTTACATCTGCGTTGGTCTTTTGAGTTTGAGATTACACAAATAAATGTTTTGTGTGCCATTCTGATGTGCATTCGCGTTGATTTATTTATTTTCTATCATTTTTTATTGAAAAACATTGGCAACATGTTATAACAACCAATACTGCTGTTTTTATTTTGTTATAAAAATCGTCAAGTTTAGAGTAAAACGATATTTTATTTTGGTATTTCATATGTTTTTCCATTAATTTAGTAAAAAAGAATCAAATACTCCTACTTATGAATGTCCTTACTTAATTAATTTATTTATAATGAATAGGGCGAAAATTTTTACATTTCTGAACTGTGTTTGCATGTCAGTTGGTTCTTGGTTGTGACACTGACAGAACAGTAGATAACCTAAAAGATAGTCAGTCAATTACATCAACTTATTGAAAATAATTAATAATGATTAGTAATTTGTTTAAAAACACTGTGGCACTATGTATGCGAAGTCAAAATGCTATCAAATTTGCAGCAGCACCTCCTCGAGCCATACACACTACAAGTCCAGCAAATGACCTAATGGAATTTTTCGATGCTAAGAAAAATTGGGGAGAATCCAACATTAGAGTCGGCAGATCATGGAAAACCGATGAACTAAGAATCAAATCGAACACAGATTTACACAAGCTGTGGTATGTTTTGTTAAAAGAACGCAACATGCTCTACACAATGGAGCATGAATGTAATGACAAAATGAGACTGTTTCCTAATCCTGAACGAATCGACAAAGTTCAAGAATCCATGAATAACATTGAAACAGTCATAAGGGAGCGTAATGTAGCATACTATCAACTCGAAACTGGTGAAACTAGAGAGCGGCCTGTAGAAGATGTTGTGAACCTCTTTGGGTTGCCAGACAAACACAAGAAGTCAGAATATTACTTACCTAAACATATGAACAAACGTTGGGTGCGACCATACCTCGAAAATGGCTTTATCAACAGTACTGCTGTGAAAAAATTCTACAGAATGTACAAAGAGAAAGAGTACAATATTGAAAGAAAAGCTCGCAACAGAGACTTCAACCACGTACAGCATCTACTGAAGAGATTCCCCGACATGGACATGGAGAAACTAAAAGCAGAATACCCAAATGTAGATATTGAGAAAGCCAAGCGCTCAAAGAAAGCCAGGGGACATTTTATGCCAAAATACTAAACAAACTGTAGTGTAATTCTATTTTTATTTTCCTTATTATTAGGTAAATAACATTAAAAATAATAGAAACAAAATATGGAGTATCATTATTTGTTCTTCTGGAAATACTGGTAAATGGTTGACATGTGACCAAAAAAGATCAAAAGAAAAAAAAAAACAAGCATTATTTAACAGTAAAATATATATGTATACAAATCTAAGTTTACTTTTTACAGCTGTCTTAAAATAATAATTTCTAAGCATGGCTTCATTACGGAACAGCAGAACAATACCTACTTAAAATATAATCTCATGTTGAGATTTACTATGCTACTTTAGAGAGTCATAAAAATCAATTTTGGTCCAGATAATTATACATCTAATTTTAAACTTATGTTAACAAATTCAGTTCACAGTTCAGTCTAGCTATAACAAGCCTGCATTTTCAAAAATACGCAGAGCCTCTGGCACCCCTACACTTTTCAAACTCTGAAAAGCTAAATGTAATTCATTAATATTTTTGAGAATAGATTTATATTTTTTTATTATATGCTCTGTGACTGCGTAAGAACCATATTCTTGCTTGTTTTGTGAAGAACTGTGATTAAGAGCTTGTTCGTTTAATTTGTCCCATGTTTCCTTTACAGAATGAATATCATATGTATCTATATATGCTTCTAGAGTTATGTATAAAGTATGAATAACATGATTTATACTTGGCTCAGACTCATTTTGTAACAATTCCAAATTTATTTTTCCATATTCTCTATTCTCTGATGTACTTTCAAGAGTCCAGCTCGTACATTTTTTTATCAAATAGTTTAGGACTTTTTTAATTTTCTTAGGCTTGGGAAACAGTCTTTCAGACAGTATGATTTGATTATTATCTTTTGGATATTTCTCCCATTGAGAATTATTGATAAATTGAATTAATATACTAATTATACAGTCATTGTCTGTTAAGAGTAATCTTTGTGCATGCATGACTCCTAAAATGTGTTTCATGTAAGAAGGTTCAATTGTTTCTATTATCCTGATGATGGAGCTATGAGGCATATCTGAAAATAGAAAAGAAGACTACTATATTAAAAAATCGGCTAACTTATTTGATACTACATTGAATTGATAATGATTGATAGTGGAAGTAATTGTAAATTTAAAAAAAATTACCAACCTGAGATCATTTTATAAAACTCTCTGCCTAACACTGTACTATATTTGGCGACGTTTGGATAGTTCATATTAGAGTCCGTTTCACAGATGTAAAATGTTTGTACCATTATGTTCAACCACACCTGAAAACCAAAAATTAATTACTATTAATTTTATACAAGCGAAAGTTTGTATGTATGGATGTTTGTTCCTCTTTCACGCAAAAACCACTTCACGGATTTTGACGAAACTCGAAACACAGTTAATTTTTAACCAGGATTATACAGGATAGTTTTTAACCCGAATTTATATTCCCCTGAGATCATTGTCTGAATCAGTTATTAAAAAAATAGTTAACAAATTTCGTACTTACAGTCATAGTCCTCAACATTGAATCTGGATATTCAAGATGAACCATATATGCAAAGAGTCTAAGTATTTGTCTGCAAGTGGTTGTCACAGCTCCAGTTAGTAGCACACAATCTCCCCATAAAACAAACGCCATTAGGGGTTTATGGGATCTCATAAGATGACGACACACATTACCTGAGGTATACCTGAAATAGAAGGAATAGTTAGTTATTTTATGGTGATTCATTGTAGAGCAATGTTACTATCTAAGGCTGTTCAATTTCATTTAAAATTGTAGAGTAGCAATTGACTGTATTTTGTCACTTAGCTCAGAAAAAACTATATTTAGGGCAGGGTAGAGGGACAAACAATTGGCATACTGAAATACCTTTTTTAATTATGGCTTCTTATTGGCTAATTACTATCTCTTAAGATTAACAAATAGATGTGTGAAGATACTTGATTTGAGTTATATGCGAAGAATTTTTTTTCTGGTTGTAGTTTAGGTTATTTGTAAAAATAATATTAATAATACTATCACTTATCAGCAACAGGTTAGTTACAATAATCCAATTTACCAAGTGCCTACATTTTCTGAGGAATTGTTATTAAGTTTGTTTATTTAAACTACACTTAGTGTTAAGCTATTTCCTTAGCTAATGCCATAATAATTGCTCACTCAATGAGATTATGTGTTTTGGAAATCTGTGTAAGCAAATTTCTATTGCTGATGTAGCCTTTAAAATAAATACTTTACCTTGAATTCCAAATAGCAAGATCAAACTGCAACAGTTCAATGACACTTTCAAGAACTGCCATCAATCTCTCTATTCTGTCATGTCTATCAAGGAGTTCAAATATCTCAAACCTCTCTTTCTGCCAATGCATACCTCTGACACTCTGTTGCATTTCCATTGGAATATTTTCATTCTTATCAACTAAAGGGCCATCAATACTATTATTACTGATTTCATATTCCAGCCTGTTTATACAGTACTTAACAATACCCTTGCTGCATTCATATTCTGTTCTATTTGTGAATGTTTTTTCTTTTAAATCCATGGGTGAGGTCAGGAATTTGTTATAACAGGCTCTTAGAGGTTTGTCAATACAAGGAGGATGTGTACTAAAGTTTTGTGATAAGATTTGTTGGCATTTGTCTATGATATCTGGTACTGAATGTTCACAGAAGTCATCATCATGTGCATTCTGTAATGTGATAATGTAATATTTTAGTATAAACATGTCTCGCAAAGTATTAAATACATAATATATTTTGTTTTATAAAAGGTAGAAAATCAATATTTACCAACATAATTTCAACAACACCCATAAGAACATTTGCAGACAAGTACTGATTAGGGGTGATGCACATTTGACAAACTTCCAATCCTTCGCTCCAAGCATTATTTTTATTTCTATCATAAATGATTCTGTAGCATATGGTGGCATCTGCTTGAAATTGGCCTGGAAATTAAAATAATTGCTTTAATAATTACTAAGATTAGATCAGCTGCCAAAATTAGACGTTAACTCAGTATGATTTTACTAATAAGAAAACAAAACAAATAAGAAACTATACAATGAAAACAAAATAAATATTTTTATGACACTTTAGATTAACTGGTTGTTAGTGAGTTACTTCGGGATTCCAAGTTATTATGAAAATTAGTTGGTATTTAATAATCGCATACCAATAAGTAAAGCACAGAGAACCTATAAGAATGTACTTCAATAAAAATACACGCCGATTAAATGTCCTACAGCCGTTTTAAAAAAAATAAGAGGAAAAATCAAATTACGCAGTTAGAAACTCTGTACTTACTGCTTTTTCTTCATGCTTACAACGAGCGGTTTTAAAACATGACGGCGAATATAATAGAAGCAGTCTAGTGTTGAGGTCAAAGTAAGCTCTACTTGTGACTTGTTTACAAGCTTCGATGAAATTCTTTTTCTTCTTTGCCTTTAGCTCATCTTCTTCGGTTTTAGCAACTTTAGCACGTCTCACAGATAAATCTTGGGTGTCACTTTCCCGCTTTAAGTTTTTAGTGTTTTGTGCAGCCAGTTTTTGGTTTCTTCTTTTGGGACTCATGGTTAAGGTATTGGGCAAAAGTATGTACTACAAACCTATGACTACTTAAATCTATTAAATTGTTTGTTAGACAATACTTATCCGGTAATCAAACCAAGTTGGAAAATACGTTATTATGGTATATGTTCGCACTTTATTTCGCAGCTTTGACAATAACAAACTGACAAACACTTTTGACGTTTTAAAGTCAAGTAAGTTAATGTTGCTACACGAAAATGTTTTTACGTTAAAATACTTGAAACTATAAAATTACATTAAATACTCATTGTATTACGTCACACAAATTTTTTTCTCACGCACTATAAAGCTGATTTACACCTGTAACGTGTCACAAGGCTCATTTGAACATCAGCGTCACAGCCTGTGGCCTGGTCTTTGCTGAACTGAGCCTGTTTGACACAGTCGTAAGGCACAGGATACCTTATTTTGTATTATTCCTTAGCCATCGTCTCGAAATTTGTCATTTTATTTTTGTAAATAAATGCCTGTCTTTAAAATCAAGATAAACGTACTTATTATTTACTTTCTTCTTCTTTTAATAATATTTTATGACGCGGTATACGCTCTGCGCTTCTGTTGCATAACATATTGTCATTGATATTCTTAACTTGAAAACTGAGAATTTATTAGTTCAAACCAATAAATCGGCTTAAAATAAAATAAAGTTATAACTAAAACTACCGGTCTATGCTTCGTTCATATTCCACGCGTGACTCAATAGAGCTGATGCCTGTCACCCAGCAGCGGCTAGCAGGATTGTCAGAAAGAGTTACGGCGGCTATGGTATGGAGGAACATGGGTGGGTTTAGTCAAAGACAAAGGATTCTTTCCGCTAAACCCAAAGGGGAAGGTGTCATTAATTCATGATTTCCCATCCCAAACAAAAAATGTTGGAGTTATAATGTCTTGGTCGTAGGTAAATTTTCGTAATTGTTTCGATAGATGCAATAAATTATAAATCAATAAAAATTCAGCCTTTTTTTACGGAATTTCCAAGGTCAAAGGTAAA
>NW_020799759.1:0-24712 GCF_003590095.1 Trichoplusia ni
AAGAAAAACGTCATAACAAACTCAGGGGTCATTGCTTCATTTCATGTCCAGACAGTGAACCTTTCCGTATTGAGTATTTTTTTTAAACGACTCCCGCACTAAGGAATTTAATCCTTGTGTCGCGGGGGATTTACAAACATACAATTCACATGCACAAAGGCACCCATTGTGTTTTAATGAAAACATTGTGTTTTTGGACTAGCATTTGGGAAAAAGACAGATTGACTTGAGTAAGCCTGGCGAACAAGCGGGAGGCATGTCGTAATTAAGAGAAGTTATGAAATTCGACTCAAACTCTAAGACCGAGTCCGTAATGTGGATATCCGAAAACGAACCAAAGTTCGAGACGTCGGTGACACAATAATGAGGTTGAAGTGGACCTAGGCAGGCCACTAGGCTAGACGAAGTGAAGGCAGGTGGACTAAGGCGGTGACAGAATGGTGGCCAAGACAAGGCAAAAGAAGCGTCGGTCGTCCGGGAGCAAGATGGGTCGATGACATTCTAAAGGTCTCGGGTCGAGTCTAGGTGAGGCTAGCACAGGACCGTAGAAATTGGCACGAGAAAGGGGAGGCCTATACCCAGCAGTGGGAGGATAAAGGCTGTGGATGATGATGATGAAATTCGACTAATTCGATTTTTTTAAGTGATAATTACGTTCATTTGTTTTATTTTGCTGATGCTGGCAGCGAATGTAATGATTAAAGCTATCCGCTTCAATCCTTTTCAACACTCAGATCAGAACACTTTCATTTATAAGTTTATTTATTGAATATATCTTATCATCGGCAGCTAATAACCATTTACAAGTAATAACTATCTAACGTATCTAATAACAATGAATTACAAACATCGTATTAAACATTACAATTACTTTTGGTCCACAAACATTAATAGCAAATGCCTTTCCCGCCTTTTTTGTGTATGTCTGTCTTCTGTGTGTTATGTAAGGAATTAACTCATGTATATGAGGAAAGGAATATAGGCTTTTAATCTGTGGACACTAACCAATAGTAACCAGCCTCTAAATATAACTATCAAAAGTATAAATAAATTGTTTGACGTTCAAAAGTGCCATTTACTGGTCTAATTGATAAAGAATTTGACTTCGACTTTGAAAAAATTTTAGCTCTTTTGCTAAATAAATGTCCGACCTTTAAACCACTTATAAAATAAAATATTCAAACATTCCAGCAGGAAAAAATGGTTTGGAAAACTAGAATTACTGATTCTAAAGTTTAATTCTACAAGTAGGTAGTAAATAAAATGAAAATAGTAAATAAAATTAACAGGACACGAAGGTTCTCTCATCCTGATAACTGAAAGGGAAATTCAGAAAGCCTGTGATATAAAAATAATTTGAAACTCACGCACAACCAGATACATAAGTACCTCCGTAATAAATATGTAAACATACATAAGTATATAATGACTGCCAATTTGTTCTAGGGCGGGTCTGATTACATCGCTCAAAGATTTTAATTAAATTGTAATAGATAAATAGATAAATGAGTTTAGTCATGCTTTACATAATAAAGACCAATTAGATTTGCCGAAAATGGCAGTCCCACATGTTCGGAATGATGACCGGTGTTTAGGAATATTTTCACTTTCAAGGTTTCGTTATCTCGTTAATTTTACCTTTACTAAACTAACATCGTTGAATATAATTGAAATTGTCACCGTTGTGTTATCCCTTGAAAGAACACCACTTTGATTGCGACCTTTAAAGCCAATCTCATGTTTTGAGTATTTCCTCCTGCCCGATTTTTTAATAAGCGCCTATCAAATTTCAAGCCTAGCTTAATAGTGAAATATCCTTTTTAGTCTACCGGCATTACATTTTCTTTTTGACATACAACCGACTAAAAATAAACGTCCTGAGTCCAAAGTTGAGGTCCAATGATAGTTTTCACAAAGTAGGTTTATCCAGTCCATGAAAAATACGGACAATGTGAAAATCTCCTTTTTCTTGAAGGCGACTGAAAGTTTGTTTAGCTGTCGCATAGAGTTTAATACCACTTTCCACTAGTGCCAGTACACAAGTATGTATCAGATGAAAAGCTGCATACAATCAAACAAATTAACTCGAAATGATCCAATTTATTGAAATCAAGCAATATTAGACGTACAAACCTATCAAAAACCAATTTGTAATCGGATAAGTTGCATTTGATTTACAAAATGTCATCACAATTCTGTTCCATTAAAGTTGTTAGTACAAATGTTTATCGAGAGGATTCCGAGGTAAACTGGCATTTATATACCAAGGACAAATGTTTTAGATTGTTTAGGCCGTAATAAGATCATCTCTGATGACCTATTATTAAAAGAAGGTTTTATTATAACAAGTCCTATTATGGTTGAACTGGGTTAACTTGTTTAGAATCAGCGTAACTTTGTTCGTACTTCATGCGTTTTGAGTCACTGATCACGAGCAAAACCTCGATTTTATAAATTTTTGAGTTCAGTGTAACTAAATACAGCAAGATTTTCCAAAGGTTAAAAACGCTGCCCGGTACAGAAAAGGCAATTGAAGGAACATGGGTGGGTTATAATCAGTAAAAGTCTGACACTCCTTTTAGCTCAATCCAACGCAAAATATTAATTTTATTAAATAGCTTTAATAAACAAAAAGCTACGACTATTAAGTGCGTATAATACTTAAAACGAGTATAAAATCTAGTATTATTACTTACTTTTACAACAAGTTTCTATATAAACGATTCAAATTAATCTCAAATATAATAAATCGGTGCCGATTGCAAAGATAAAGTATTAAAGACCATAGTGTGAGAGTGAGACAAACTTATAAAACGAAAGTTTTTTGCAAAATGGTCTGAATATGTGACAAAGACACCCACGAAACCAAAATACCCAATCAGTTAAACTTTTAAAGTACATATCACCCTACTCTAAAATAAGGTTATACTAGTTATTGAAGAGAGATAGCGCACTATACCTTGTATAGTGCTATCTCATTCTTTATCAAGTGCCACAGATTTTGTGAGGTGGTGTTAGGCTACGCAGATTATATTGACGTTAATCTTATCATATTTATGATGGATTTCAACTCCTACGACTGCGAGATAAAACCTCTTTTTATAGATTCTTGTGTTATATCATTAGCGGATTTCGGATATTTAAGGACAGTGTTTTTTACTGGTCGATTCATAGAAATAGTATAATGGTGATTGGTGAACGGTGATTTTTATAGACTTTTCTCTCAGTATGTTTAAATAGATGATGATTGTATGTGTAAGAGTTTCATAAATAATTTGCTAGGCTATTGAAGTAAACTGAATAATCTTTCTCTGATTTTTTCAGTAGAAGGGGCCCGGGGGTTTTTAGTCTGTGGAAGTCCAAAATATCCATCACCGTGACCTCGACGTGGGTTGAAGTCATTAGCGTTTTGCACCGGAAAAAAGGAAACCACTCAAAGGTGATCTCTCAATTAAACACAAAACGTATTTTAAAACAGCTCCTTTCCAAAATCTATCATAACTCCTTATCTATTTTAATGACTGATGTGGGTGGCCCATACATAAATCTAGCGTTGTATATGGTACCATAGACTGGGTCACGTATTAGATAATCCATAGAGCTGTGGTAACGGAACCTCTACATATTTGGTAGTCTATGGTAAGGCAATAAGGATATGACGGTGCATAATGCGTTTGTTTGGCTTCCATATTTATAGCTACACGTTCCGTTTAAATCCATCATGTATTGTTAATTAATTCATATATTGTTTGTAAAGGTTATGAATCCGAATGCATCATTTTTGGGTTATACGATTTCGATTTTGGTTTGCGTAAATTACAAGATGTGTATTTGTTTTATGTAATAATATCTGCTGTCCAAGACTTTATCTGCGTGGTTTTCAAGATGAGAAACACTAAACTAACACTTAAGTTTAATAAAAATTATTATCAAACAAAGTTCTGCTTTCCAGCTTTGTTCTAAAATCATTTCTTAGGAAATTCTTATAAAGCTCTAGCTTGCCTTAAATACTTTACTAGCTGGTGCCCGCGACTTCGTCCCCGTGGGTAGAAGATATAAGTTATGATTGATTGCCCTTTTTTTTCACATCACTTCGCTCCTATTAGTCGCAGCGTGATGCATTATAGCCTAAAGCCTTCCTCGATGAATGGTCTATTCAACACAAAAAGAATTTTTTATTTGGACCCGTAGTTCCTGAGATTAGCGCGTTCAAACAAACAAACAAACTCTCCAGCTTTATATATTAGTATAGATACGCTCAACATAAAGCTTCTACTTTTAAATTCCTTTTGCAAAATATTGTCGAATGTATTTCAATACAAATAGCTTTCAGATTAAAAAAAAACACTGCAGTTCGAAGCCATTTAAAGTTACACAGCCTTCGCCTTAAATAACGTTGACATCAATCAAGCATGTCGCTAATATTTATATAAATTGTAATAAACATTTATCGGGCACTTGTCATTAATAGAAAATGCTTTCAATACGTTGTCTATAAGTGGTTACGTCGGTATATTTGTCATAGTACAGATAAGATTATACACTTGATTGATTATGTTACCTTTTGCATAATACAGGGATCTCGGTTCAATTGGTTGCGTAAAAATTTGTGCGTAATTGGATTTGCAATCAATTGATAGATTATTATAATTATTGTTTGGGTTAAGCTTTTGATTGATACCTACATAGTATGTACGAGTTTTTTTGCAAGTTATTGCGATAAACGACTGTTGGTTTTTTATTGATTGGGTCAGATTGGGGGCAAGTTTTATTCGTGGCTACTGGTTGACTGTGTTGAAAGAATGTTAGGTAACTTATCTGTT
The DNA here is from genome assembly GCF_003590095.1 of Trichoplusia ni. Classification (NCBI taxonomy): domain Eukaryota; kingdom Metazoa; phylum Arthropoda; class Insecta; order Lepidoptera; family Noctuidae; genus Trichoplusia; species Trichoplusia ni. The sequence continues at coordinate 4,824 of NW_020799759.1, forward strand.
GACTTTTATCCGTTGAAATAAGCTGTTAGAATGCTTAGCGAACCTTATTGGAGACCTATGTCCAGTAGGTGCATGGATAAGCTGTATGGCTTAGGTCACCAGGCCAAAACTACTGTAAGCGATCGTGTTTATGTTCGATCTTCGACAAGCTTTGGTCCGATCTACGAATGCTTGTCGCGAGGCTCGGTATCTTTGTACATGTGACTTAAATGTTTGTAAAATCATCTTTGACATAAAACTTAAATTCCTAAGTGCGGGAGTCGTTTTTCTTTACATTAGTAGGTAAACTGGATGGCTATGACCATCAATGGTTTGTATAATATTTTTCGGTAAAGGACAAGCCCAACATACGACGTAGAACGCTGTAAGCATTATTGGCCAAAAGCTTTTCTTTGCTGCAATAAGCAACAAATGGAAAATTCAATTAACATTGTATGTAAATTATCCCATTAACTTCATAAACCGATGGGAATAACAATTGGCGAAACGAAACGAAGCTAACGCAACGATTTGTCAAATGCCATATTGTGATAACAACCAGTTCAGATAGACCTGCAATACTAATACAAATTCATCTGAGGTGTCTTAAATAGTTGTTGGTGAAGGAGGTGAGGTAGGTCAGAGTATAATGGTGACACGGATTATGGTTGATGGGTTGTCAATAAGTAATGTGTAATGCGTATTTAAGTTTGTAAATACGATTGAAACTTGTGTGTGATGTTATCAAAATATTTAGAAATGTTTGAGATCCCTGCCTTTTAGTATTTAACTACGTAATCCTTGTATGTGTTTTGTATTCCGTTTATTCACAGCATCGTCTTCTCATATAAGTGACGTTACATATATCGGAGTAGAGTATTAAGAGAATAAGTCAATTAATGAAGTTAAGAATTGTCTTAACTAGGCCTCCTTAATCAAAAAATATTCTATTTAAGTGAGCTTTGATTTGAGTCCCCTCGAGTACTCGAGTGCATTTGCAGACATTCGGTATTTTTCGAAACTGACCCTCAGAACCCAAAGTCCAAGAACATTCGCACATAATTCACCTTTAATACCAAACGAATTAATTCGTTTATTCGTTCGGGAGCTATAATGCTCACGGACAGGTAGATATGTCAAACTTAACATGCTGTTTTTGCGTCGGGGTAAAAAATATTTCCAAAAAAAATGCTTTTTATAATAATTCATTGTTCTCCCTACTCATCTTCACAAGCACGGAGATACACAATTGATAATTATTATTCCCAGGCAGGCGAGCGAGGTCCCAATATTAAGGAAACAGATCCTCTGAAGCTATTCACTCATGTTTGGGATCACGATATAATGAACAGTATTGTGGCACAGACCAACGAGTATGCCTGGCAAACGATAGCGCAAGCATCCGAGTTACCGGACGGTATCTCGGCGCATTCTCGATTAAATGATTGGGTAGAAACCACTACTGATGAGCTGTACAAGCTCTTTGCGGTGATGATTTTTATGTCGCTGATGGTCGCAGGACGTGTGAGTGAATACTGGAGCACGGGTACCCTGGCCATGCCAGGTTTTCGTAAACTTATGAGTATAAAACGGTACTGGCTACTCATGCGTTTCCTGCACTTTGTCGATAACAATACTATCAGTGTTCATGGTTCCGATCGTAAAGTTGCTAAGATACAACCCATCATTGACCATTGTAATAAAAAGTTTAATAGCATGTACACGCCTCGCAGAGAAATAAGCATTGACGAATCGTTGCTGCTTTTTAAAGGACGCTTGAGTTGGATTCAGTGTATCCGTACAAAAGCAGCACGGTTTGGTATCAAATTTTATGAACTTTGCGAGGCGGTTACAGGCTATTTGCTCAAATTTGAGGTTTACACGGGAAAAAAATATCCACAGACAGGGGACTCTGCGGAGGACTCCTTGTATGGCTTTACGAGCGCAAGTGCGAAAGTGGTGCTAAGGCTCATGCAAAGATTCCTCAACAAAGGTCACTGTCTTGTAATGGATAACTTTTATAATTCAGTTACTTTGACACGATTTTTAAAGTTGAATAAGACCGATGTCATCGGAACTCTGAACAGGCGAAGAATGGGGACACCGAGGGACATACAAATTCTCAACGAAAGGAAACTTCAAAAAGCAGCAGTGGTAAGTAGACACTGTGGTGACGTATCTGTCTTATCCTGGAAAGACGTTAAATTAGTAACCACAGTGTCGACTTACCACAATGCGGACATGTTGCCTGGAAGAAGAGCAGGACAACAAATATTGAAGCCTGTGGTTGTGCACGACTACAATAAGTACATGGGCGGTGTAGATTTAAAAGATCAAATGCTGTCCATGTACTTAATGGAACGCAAAAGGGGGATGAAATGGTACTTGAAAGTGTTCAAACGGCTAATAAATGTTAGCATTTTGAACATTTTTATCATACATCGCGAGAACAGCACAAATCCCCTCAGCCACAGGCAATTCAGATATAAATTGGCGGAGCAACTGGCTCAGAAATACCCAAATTTGACCTTATCTCGGCTAATAAATCCTCCTGCTCTTCTCCGCTTAGATGGTGATAATCACTTTCCAATCTATGCAGATTCTTTAGAAGATCGAGCGGGGAGCAAAAGAAACAAAATTAAAAGAAACCGCTGCGTTCGTTGCTCCTTAAAAAAATACGGAAAGAAGTTAACACCGTTTGCCAGAAGTGTCAGAAGTTCCTTTGTCTCGGTCAATGTTGGATTGAATACCACACTCTCGAAAATTTATAAAATTTTGTCGCTAATGTAGGTATAACTAACATCGTGCCACAAAAAAACCCGACTACGGAAAAAAGCATCTGAAAAGTATGAAACAAGAATATATTCCAGAATCAACGAAATACGGTAGTGAGCATCTCCAGGTTATGGCCGTAGTCGCATGCCATTGTAAGCACTTAAATAAGCACGCATAAATCATAACGGCATGCGAATACGGCCATAACCTGGAGATGCTCACTATACCGTATTTCGTTGATTCTGGAATATATTCTTGTTTCATACTTTTCAGATGCTTTTTTCCGTAGTCGGGTTTTAGTTTTTATAACTTTTATTTTTATTTTTCTCTTTTTGGTGGCTTGTGACAATTACTCAAACTTCACGTTCAGGACAAATACCGTGTCTAGAGCATTTCCAAATAATACGGTCAACACACAAGAGATGGCGCTAGCAGGTCGAACAATTTCTAATTATTCAATCTTTGCTATTTTATTTTTTATTTATTTTAAGTAATATTTGTAATGCCAAATGGTATTTCAATACTCATTGAATCAAAACTAATGCAAGTACGTTATTTGTGAAGAAATCAATTTATTTAGTGCAACTTTTTCTGTCTCATCGGCTTTTTTTTTAAAGTAGCCTATTTTTTATAGAAAAAACTAGCCTATGACACTCCTGGTGTTAAGACGAATCAATCGACACCTCATTTGTCAAAATCTGATGAGTACTTTTTGAGCTACGGTCTAACAACCGATTCAGATACATACATACATACATAGGGTGTCAAACTCATTACCCTTCCTTTTTCCGTAAAGTGGTCATTTTTATTCTATGGTTATTGTCATTATTTAGAAAATTATCCTTTTCCTAGAAATTTTTCCTTTATTTTTATTGTCTTTTTAAGTATTTTTGTTTCCATTGCTTCAATTATAAATTTTGCAAGATCAGATTTTGAATAGAAGGAGGCGACGTAAATTATAATTGATCTTGAAAAATTCAGAAGGAATGGAAACGAAAAGATTTAAAAAGACAATAAAAAGAAAAAAGAAAGGAAATTTTTTTAGATTAAAATAAACCAATTAATTTTTTTTTATTTGTAACTAATTATAAGGAACAACTTTTAATGTTTGTTAATAATTTAATAAATAAAAAGATACAATTTTGTACACGTTTTTTATTTCTAATCCAGCATTAAAGATTTTTCAACAATCAAAAATAAACATCCTGTATCACCGGTCTATGTTATGGCGCGAAATTTAAAATGCTTACACACACATACAAAGGAACGCTCGCCGCTTCCTCGCGCCATTTCATTTCGGCCGTGCATACGACGGTAATTATTACGAGCGTGGGTCAATCACACGAAAGGTTAAAAAAAATACGGAAAGAAGTTAACACCGTTTGCCAGAAGTGTCAGAAGTTCCTTTGTCTCGGTCAATGTTGGATTGAATACCACACTCTCGAAAATTTATAAAATTTTGTCGCTAATGTAGGTATAACTAACATCGTGCCACAAAAAAACCCGACTACGGAAAAAAGCATCTGAAAAGTATGAAACAAGAATATATTCCAGAATCAACGAAATACGGTATAGTGAGCATCTCCAGGTTATGGCCGTATTCGCATGCCGTTATGATTTATGCGTGCTTATTTAAGTGCTTACAATGGCATGCGACTACGGCCATAACCTGGAGATGCTCACTACCGTATTTCGTTGATTCTGGAATATATTCTTGTTTCATACTTTTCAGATGCTTTTTTCCGTAGTCGGGTTTTAGTTTTTATAACTTTTATTTTTATTTTTCTCTTTTTGGTGGCTTGTGACAATTACTCAAACTTCACGTTCAGGACAAATACCGTGTCTAGAGCATTTCCAAATAATACGGTCAACACACAAGAGATGGCGCTAGCAGGTCGAACAATTTCTAATTATTCAATCTTTGCTATTTTATTTTTTATTTATTTTAAGTAATATTTGTAATGCCAAATGGTATTTCAATACTCATTGAATCAAAACTAATGCAAGTACGTTATTTGTGAAGAAATCAATTTATTTAGTGCAACTTTTTCTGTCTCATCGGCTTTTTTTTTAAAGTAGCCTATTTTTTATAGAAAAAACTAGCCTATGACACTCCTGGTGTTAAGACGAATCAATCGACACCTCATTTGTCAAAATCTGATGAGTACTTTTTGAGCTACGGTCTAACAACCGATTCAGATACATACATACATACATAGGGTGTCAAACTCATTACCCTTCCTTTTTCCGTAAAGTGGTCATTTTTATTCTATGGTTATTGTCATTATTTAGAAAATTATCCTTTTCCTAGAAATTTTTCCTTTATTTTTATTGTCTTTTTAAGTATTTTTGTTTCCATTGCTTCAATTATAAATTTTGCAAGATCAGATTTTGAATAGAAGGAGGCGACGTAAATTATAATTGATCTTGAAAAATTCAGAAGGAATGGAAACGAAAAGATTTAAAAAGACAATAAAAAGAAAAAAGAAAGGAAATTTTTTTAGATTAAAATAAACCAATTAATTTTTTTTTATTTGTAACTAATTATAAGGAACAACTTTTAATGTTTGTTAATAATTTAATAAATAAAAAGATACAATTTTGTACACGTTTTTTATTTCTAATCCAGCATTAAAGATTTTTCAACAATCAAAAATAAACATCCTGTATCACCGGTCTATGTTATGGCGCGAAATTTAAAATGCTTACACACACATACAAAGGAACGCTCGCCGCTTCCTCGCGCCATTTCATTTCGGCCGTGCATACGACGGTAATTATTACGAGCGTGGGTCAATCACACGAAAGGTTAAAATTACTTTTGAATATTTGCTTTGTATTTATTATTTTTAAAGTGATTTGAAATGGACCACCGGTTCGGAACCTACTATCGACTGAGAAGAACCGGCAAGAAACTCAGTAGATTACAATTTCTTTTATTTCTTTTCTTTTTTACTGTTACTAAGAATTTTACCTGAGTCAGGGACCTATCAGGGACAAAAATAAAAGGACTAGTTTCTAGCCAATTAAATAATAGATTTTGATACAAATTGAGAGGGCTCGACTGAGATTATTGTCAGTCTGTCAGTAAGTCGAATTACCTATGCTCATTCAAAAACCTCATTTTAAATAGAAATTTAATTTATTTAATATCAAAGGGAGAACAGTCCTCTAGATAAAATGCGACAATGTCAGTCAGTCAAAACATAAATAAAAATTGCATATTTCCCCACATTGCTGTATTGATATAAATCAATAGATTATTATTCCCCAATACTAAAGTGTATCATAGTGTTAGTAAGGTAAGGCACTTGTGGTATTTTTCCCTACAGTTTTGATTAAACCAAATAATTAAGTAATTTTCGAAATTCCTTAATAATTTGTAGAACTTATAATTTTATCGATTAGATCATATTCTTTGGGAAGGTATTGTTAAGTCAGTAAGATAAGGTATTTGTTTTTAAAACAAAAAAAACCTGCCTATTCAAATTAGGTTCCTAAAATTACTTGCAACGTACCTAAGATACAGGAACTTAAGGGTACATAATTCTACCTATTTTATATAACTCAGTATTCTAAACTAAATTAATTTGTTTAGGTAACTAAAATAGATATGTTTTATATAATTCGTTTCTTAAATAATATATAGATACCTATACATATAACTTATTTATCTATGTAGGTATATCTAGGTATCCTAACTAATGAGATCTACTACTAGGTGATATAAACTAAGTTAAGATTATATCTATGTCTCTCCTATTCAAGAGGAATGTAAGTCGAAAAATAATTATGACTTTTTCTATCGCAGTAGATCTACATATATAAAATAAGTTGTTTTGTTTGTAAAAATCGAATGATATTTGATTAAAAATTTGCTTTCTAGTTGAGAAGTAAATTTTAAACAAGTGACGAAATATATGCAGTCCAATAAACGAAGACGAGAGTCAATGTCAAGGATAGTAAAATTTACACAAAGTTAAATAAATGCTATATTTCGATTTACTAATGGTTTATTAATAAAATTTACAACGATTTACAGACGTCAATAGTTTTTCTTCTGTGTTGAATGAAGTAAAGATGTTATTTTCAAGTTTATCTATTTAACAGAATTAATTTAAAGTTCGGGGCAGAACAATTAATACAGAAAACGTTCGAATTTACAATTTAATTTTAAATACAAAATATTAAAGTTTTATCATAACGTACACAAATTATCGATTTAGATTTTTTAGGATTCCATTTAGTTTGAACGAGTTCCTCAGAATTAGTTTTCGGCAGAAAATTGCAATCAAGGGCATGTGATCCGAAGCGAATGACTTGACTAAATCTAAATACTTCCTAAAGTGTAACTTTAAATAACCTTACAATAATTGCAAATTATAATATCTCAATAGCAGCCATTATCACTTAGAATTACTGAAAATATACTTCTACGTTTTATGATTACAGTCCTATGTAATAATATAATAACTTATCTAGCTTGTCTGCCTACATTCCTAAGCTCGGTGAGGAGAAGCCGCGCCTGTGAATTTAGAAGTTTTAGTCTAAGCCTGCCAACAAATTAGGCTTCTTCCAGATTCGTTTTGTGGAGTCTAAATACGGACGTCCTGAATCTACGGCCTGCCCAAACTCTAAATACCAGGGGCTACGGTCCTACCTAGTCTAGCCAAATAATACAAGCTAAAACATTAGCCTACGACTTAACACTATTCCGTAATATCTAAGCTGTAGTCACAGCTGCTATCGGTACAATAATTTAATCTAAGCATTAATCTAATTACTGCAAAGTTTTATCCGACTTTAATCTAGTTTACTGTAAGTTGTCAAACACTGAATGTGATAATAATAACGTTAACCTATTCATAAAATAACCTAAGTCATCGCCCGGTTTATTGTGCTCATTTTCATACCTATCACTTCTCTATAAGATCAACATTACACTTGGAACTCCGTAATAAATCAACTTACACCTATAATTTATGTACTAAACTCTAACATGTGAATGAAATACAAACTATGAGAATAATAAATCATGTTCATAATAAAATATTTTCTGACCCCTTACTAAATTAAACAACGTAAATAATGTATTGCATAATAAATCCAAAACATCGAACGGTATATTTGTCCTAACACATAATCAGTATCAGACATTATAATTATAAATATATATAGCTAGTGAATATATATAAAGTTATACCTAAATATATAATCTCATATGCGCCTCATGTGTATACTGCTGCCAAGTTTTGTTCGACTTTCGTAACGGACTAACAGCGCTGCCTAAGATCCGCTGATAATAAGCCTGCCTGACGCCGCCAACATAATAATAAAACATCTGAAAAATTAAATAAGTTTGCAATAGTTAAATCTAACTCCGCGTCTTCAAGGTTTCATGTGAAAACAGATTCTTCTAATTATAACGATACTCTAATGAGTTAGTACAATTAACACTAACATTTACTGTTGGTAAGCATTCAGACAATACTTCAGACAAGTATCTCTCTTGGTACCAACTATTTGGTAAATGATAGGTGATGTCAGTTTAAGCCATTGTAATCAATGGGATGCGATAAATATGCTAACATGCTTTGTGTTCGTAAAAATGAGTGCTAATCATAAAACTAGTATTAGTGTGTGGAATATCATATTAGAACTGTTCCATTCGAATGGAACATCCTGAATTCTGCTAATAGTTTTACCGTCGAAACGCATCGATCGTGTGAGTTCAGTTTACGTAGAAACCTCATGTGTTTGCTACTCTATGTAATAAACCGCATTATCAAAATGCGCTAAGCGAAAATTTCCAAGATTTTCGACATTGTAAAAATTAGCAGAATCGGGCACCGAATTGCAAAAAAAGTTAAAGAACTCGTCTCGTGCCCAATAACGTTAGTGAATATCGCAATAAAATGAAGAAAAATTAAAATAAATCTATATTAATACCTTGAATTTTAATTATTTCGTTCTAATTTACGGAGGTGTTATTAATACTGGTGAATATCTAGGGTCCATCCTGCGCAGTCCACGATAACGAGTTGGTAAATTGGTGAAACTATTTGTCTATAGTTTTGTAGATAGGACAGGCGGCCATGTTGTTTAACGACGGAACCTTACGGGGTCTGCAGGACAAGCGGTGGCATTAAATACGTGAACAGTTAATTTTAGCTCCTGAAATAATATTAAACAACAAAATACATTACATAAGAATTTAAAAGTATATTTTAACGAGCGGTGTGTATATTCATTCAGACAGTAAGCCGACCCCACTAACGAGTAAATTAAAAATATGTAAAGTATCATTTAAACGTGTAAAATAAGCGTGAAGACTCGGTAAAATCCCAATGCATAATATCAACAATAAATATTCGAAGTTATTGAATGCATCTAAGGTACGAATTAGTAACAATAAGCGAACGTTTTAGAGGAATATGTACAGCTTTACATCAACCCCATTAAGCAAAAGAAGGTAATACAGACAACATTTTCACTCTAAGTGTGGACAAAGACGAAATTAACCAAACCCACATTTTAAAACTGCAATAAAAATGAAGAAGGCAGTAATTTACCAACATGCTACATCCGAACTATCTGAAGCACATACAGTAACTAATTCCATCCATAATGAAAAAGAAATAATTAATGTAAGGTAATGAAATTATTGGTCATGCTGTTGGGATTGGGTAGCGTACGGACAAATGGGGCAAAGGATAATTCACTTTCCACACATAGTTTAGCTACCGAGCTGTGTGCTGTCACAAGAGCAATGGATAAAACACTGGCTACGTCTCACTTTGCTAACATTCAATTTAAACGTGTGCGTTGGCATGACTAGGCGTAGAGTTTGTGTATGGTTCGGTGTACATATACCTAACCTACAAGCGTGGATGTAAAGCCCTTATAGTGTCACTCTAGGACTATTTAAAATCTAGTGATGGTATTCCAATTCCATGTAGCATGTTGCTTGATCATTTTTCGTTACGAAAACGTCGATGATGTGGAGTATTGTGGAGTTATTAAAATTATTTTGTACATTATATAGATATTACACTTATGACTTATCGTACCTAGCAACAAATATCATGTCTCATCATAATTATACCTTCCTAATCATATTTCTATTTGATCAATAATTTTAAGTTCGTATTCTCTTATGTATGTGTAATATAGTATTTGTTTTATGACGCTTATTTAAGTAGTTCCGTTTGCAGTATACTTAATGCTTATCCGTTATCTTATACGATATGTTCTTATATTTAGTTTGTAATTTCTTTTAAATTCCAGTAATAAATTTTGCGCCTTAAAATCTTGCGAGTCCATTGAGTGATATACCTTAAAACGTTTATGTCGCCTTTGTTAAATACGAAGTTTCTTATTAAATCAATAATATATAAATTGTTGTTGTTGATAAAATGTAACTGAAATAAACGTGTGGTTTAATTATAGTCAAAATATAGCCTGCAACTGTTATCAAAACCCTAGGTAGTCCATTTTCATAAATACGAATAACGAATACATACTTAAAAATGAGATATCAATATATGAATAAATCATTATAACTGACTTGTCAGAGAAGTTCTAACGGAACGTAATTTTCTTATACATTATAATCGGTTTCTAATGCTGACTAAGACTGTCTTAACAAAGACTTAAACTATAGATAGAATACCTAGAATTTTTACACTAAGATCCGCCTAGCTAGTAGATCTAGTTCGCCGGTTGACTTATCTTAAAGTAATTTATGGGTTCACTCGAGACTGTTAAACTAAGACCTATCGTTTTACTCGTATAGCCTATAAAACTAAACCTGCTGATAAAGACACCTAGACTAAACGTGATAAACAGACCCTAAACTCTTACCCTAAACCTAATAATAAATATACGAAGAACTATTATACTTAAAATGGTAGATATAAAGACGTTTTATTATATTATGACACCTACACTGTACTATATTCTAACAAATAATTACATATATCTTTCCTTCTAGACTTACTTCCAGTTTTATTGACTAATCTTAAAGTTGAAATAGGATAAACATTTGCAAATTTACTATCTAGACACATGAAACCTAGTGGCAATATCAGCCTGTTGACTAAACGAGACGTACTGATGAAACTAAACTTTTGTAGATCTGGTAATAGTTTAACAAAGACGGTTTAGTAACCTGACGCACACATAACTAAACTTGAAACTATTACAGGTTATAACTATTGCGATTAAGAACTAAATCAGACGTTATTATTAATCTTTGCACTATATATTAAACTTGACCTACTCCACCACTATGAAACTAAAACTATCTGTGATGCTGTTCCTAATCTTATAATGTGGTGTTATTGTGCTATGTTCTTTCCTTATACCACTTCGTTAACCGAGAAAACCTGCTCGTACACTTTCTGACTAAACATAAATAGATATTGAGCTTCATAAGATAATAGTAAACGTTATAATCTAGTAGTGTAATTACTAAACGAAACGTAAGAATTAAGAACTATAGATATAAAGTATGCTAAGCCTAAATCGATTGACTAAAAAATTATATGCATAAGTTCGGTCTTTATAACCATAAGAATATATTTGCCATTGTTCGACATTCCCTAGCTTAAATAATATTCTATATTCTCTACTCTTTGCGCGCTACTTTTTTAATATCCTCACTTCAAGTATAACTTTTTAATATCCTATTTAATCCCAAAAAAAAATCGTCATCTTACTAGCTGACCTATATAAACTTCAAATTTTCCGACATATTATTTACTTAGGTTCATCCTGTCAAAACCCTACCCTATATTTAAACTGTTTGTTAACGACTCAAAACGCCCTGCAACCTAGTACTTAAGCACTACTTACAACTATCAACTGTTCATTAAAATAATCGTTCCTACCTCACAATTTAGAAAAGTAAAATCAATCTTAGACTAAAATTCCTACCTAACCTAACGTGGTGTTTTATATTTGCTGACGCTCATTTGACCTTATTTCGTAAAAAAAACATATTTAATTCCGTTATTACACTTATGTAACTAATGTAACGTATATATTTATAAACGTTAATGCAACTTTATTGATTGCATGTCAATTAAAATGCCTAGACCACTCTTGCTTATTTGCCGTTTTTACGATATTAAAATACGTTAAAAATACCTTCATATCTATTAAGTCTAAGGTTTAGCCTAGTGGACTTACTTAGTAAGTGCTGGTAGTATTTTTACATAATGTTTAGCGTGTTAATCAATAATCAGATTAAAACATAATTAGTATATTTATCCGCATATATACAAATGTATCGCAATAAACATAAAATTAATACAAATTATAAAATACACACTTGTCGCGAAATACATAAAGATAAAAACAACCAAAACCTATTGTCAATAGGTAGGTTAAACGTCAGACATTTGGTTAAATATCCTAGACTAATAAAAAGGTCGAAAACAATTTTGTTAGTTTGACAACAGAATATTGACAACAACACGAAAACTCGAAACAGTTTGGTTATTCTTCAAATATTGTCTTCGACATCTGTTAAAATATAATTTGATAATAATTCTAGCTATTGAATTAAAAATCAAGCTAAGAAACATATTGATCAAAATTGACAAAAACATCGTCATGTATTAAAAAAAACAGTAAGATAGATTTTCAAACGTTCACATGGAAAGTATCATTAAATTTAATGAAAAATTAGCATAATACGCAGCCTAGCTTTATCGTGCGGTTTGCATATGAACACTTTTTGGTACACACCGTTAAAAATGCCTTTTAAACTGCTTTAAGAAGCACACAATCACGTGGTTCTATAATATATAAACATTCATGTGTATAGAAACTATGACAGAGAAAACGCATTGAATAGAATTTGTGTTAGAGAAAGCTGCATTAGCCAAGTAAGAAGCAATCGCGGTTAAATTTAAAATAGCACTGTGGAACATGAATGCATTCTCTTAAAGAATGTTCTATAGCTAAATTAGCTAAGAATTTTGGGCCGATGATGTAAAATGGCGCCCAACCAAACATGAGAATCGTAGTCAACCTGAATGAAATGTAACTTATGGTGCGAAATTACGTATTTTGTTACGACTTACATAAACAATAATAAATATGTATAATTATTAGTAGCTAATGCCGTTAAAGCGTCGTGATAATGAAACAATACCATTGGCGTAATTTTAGTGAATTTTTCTTATTCAATACCAATCAATTTAGTGCTGTCTATACAGTGGAAAGCCCTTGTTTAATCTACCTGTAGTGATACAAATATTGTTATCTACAAACAAGTACAGAAACAAAAACATTTGTTCATGCTTACACCAGTATCCATCACTCTGTGATAAGAAACCATGCAAATTCTTTACATTGCAAATTAATCGCCCTTGGCAGAAAACGTCTATACAATAATTGAGATATCATTATGTTTTTTCCATTCATATGTAAGAAACTTAGGTCTATTCGAATTTCAGACATTTTTTCCTATTTCATTTTGACGACAACTGTAAGATTAGAAGAATGTAATTATATAAACCAGAGTCTTTTAACCGAAATAAGATTATTTATAAACACATACATTGTATTTTAATTTGTAATTACGCAAACTACATTATAATTTATAAATACGATAAAAATACGTGGACGTAAATAATCAAACGTAAGTAAATAAATCAAATAAAACCTTAAATCCTCAATTGCTAAAATAACTGAAATGTGGGTAAAACGGATATAAAACGACATCAGAATTTAGATGGGGAAACACAACCAATTTAGGTTACAAAAACGGTACGCATACTTAACTTAAATAATAAAAAATCGTGTAACACAATAATTAATTTCGTAATTGTAAATATGTAATACCGTATAAATTGTTTGTTAATAATATCTATGTAAATACAGTAAAAGTACTTGTAGCTTGATTACTAATAATAACACAAGTTTATAATAATTAATTAAAAACGATAAAAACATTAAAACAAAACCCATTTTAAAGTACTTACTTACAAATAATGTTTTTGGAAATATACGCAAAATATCTAATAACAATAAGTAGTTATGTAAATTTAATTAATTAAATTCTAATTTATTAAAATAAGTATAAAGTTTGTTCCTGCTTGCATAAATGAATACAAATTGTTTCAGTACCAGTTCCAAAATAAAAACGTATTTTTTTTTTCAACTTCTTTTTATATTACCTATTATCCAGCATCACGTTACCTATTATTCATCATTGTCATTTATTATTAAATCGCTAAAAATACGGATTTGCTTCATAACTCATTATTGAAGTACGTAACGCAGCACTTGGTATAATATTTACATGCTCGAGTGCACTTGGGCTAAAAAATATTTTTTGAATTCCTTGAAATACCTGCCAAGCAACCAACCTAGGCGGTTAAGGCGTTATCAATAATATGCATAATTTATTTTATTATTTTTACAACATAGCGTATGAGCCTACCGTTGTTCAACGAAAACGTGATGCAACAATATTTTTCGACGGTTCAGTATTAGGTATCTTGAATAACCGTGAATTAGAATTTTTCATATACTTCCGCATCAACCTCACAACCACCCACCGTCACCCACGCAAACCAACCTAGTCGTTGAAAACGTTATAAATAAGTAGAATAAATTCTTGTTAATATTTTCATAATTTACCGTCGAGTCAATCCTTAATTGTAAATTTTGTACATATCTAATTTGTACATATTCCAAAATTTTCGTCTTAATACGTTATTTAACATTCGCCATATACTTGTACACCGTATCACGCACGCAACCAATCTTGACGTTTAAAAAATAATAGAATAATTCCTCTAAACATTTATAGTGTTTTAAAGCATAACCTTATCTCGTATCAATCATATTATATCATTCGCTAATATCTCTGTTATGATCAAATTATCATTTTCTCATCTTTTACGTTGTATGTTTTAATCATCATTTTCATTTTTTATCCTCGTCATCAGACGTTGCTTGACTCATCATCAACATAACAACCACCTACGGAACCAAACAAGGTATTTATGACGTCATTATTACCATTACAACATTATTTCACCACATTTGACAACTTTCTTAGAACCGTTTTAGTTCAGCTTTATCCAACTTCGTAAAAATAACCGATGTGGCTATTCCCAACATTTTTATGGTATTGTCAGCATCGCCGTTTGATAAAAAAATATAAGAGAAGGCGTTAAAATATATTCGTCATCCATCGTTAGATGGGATAGTTTTTATTCACGTCAACATTCTATATTCATCAACACCAAACTCGCAACCACGCTTTAAATGCTTTTTTAGTTTTCAATGCCCTGGTTTTTTATAATTCAGATATGTATATATCAGGCGTTATTTTGGATTCTTAATTTATGGCATCACATCGGCACCAGCCCAGTCAGCCTAAAACCATCCTCGCAACCAACCAACGCTTTATTATGTCCTGAAACACTTAATTGCTCATCTCTTTATATGTATTGCGCTCCTATTTCACAATATGTCTCAACATCGTTGTCACCAGACTTGTCATCTTTATTCGGCTCAACCACTCTACCCGTTACATCTACATTCGCTTCACCCTTACTACCCCGCTCACCAACCTCGCAACCAACCAGGGCTTTTTCTGTTACTATACGTATTAATTCAGTTTTTAATTTCCATTGTAACGTCGCCGTAGTAAGCAAAATTTTTAGAATCTCCTAGTAGTGATTATAACGTATTACATGCCCATTTCACCATGTGTTTCAATATCACTGGCATTTATCCAATATCAATAACTTGGAATATTTCATATTTAATTTTCATTTCATTGACTTGTTTGGCAAATAAAATATTACGGCCCTATTTCACGACGTGTTTAATTATCATCGTTATCAGATGTTAATTTATATTCATAACTCTTACTTCCGTGCCCACCAACCTCGCAAACAACTAGTGCCTTTACTATGACATCATAGAAAATTGCTGTTTTTAATTTCCTTTATACGTCGCCATTACAGAACGCAAAGTTGAGTAGATAAACAATTGTTTATCAATTAAAACGTATTATCAGTATTTAATTTCATAATGACTCTTAAAATTATTGTCATCAGGCGTTAATTAAGGTTTATCATCTATCACCCTTACACTACCCTGCTCACCAACCTCGCAACCAACCATTTCTTCTACTATGACGTCGTAAATACTTGTTTAAACTTATAAAATTCTGCTGAACAATTTTTCAATTTTGGATTTCATTGCTTAATATATGATTGTCTCTAAATATATCGTGAATATTTTTAATACGTCTCGATACGATCGTCAAACGTTACGAACAATTGTCCATCATATCAGTCTTAGTATCTTTACACCAATTTT
This sequence comes from Trichoplusia ni, assembly GCF_003590095.1. NCBI lineage: Eukaryota > Metazoa > Arthropoda > Insecta > Lepidoptera > Noctuidae > Trichoplusia > Trichoplusia ni. The sequence continues at coordinate 20,931 of NW_020799759.1, forward strand.
GCTACCAACCAACGCCTTTTAATTACGTCATTAGGACCTTAGTTTTAAATGTAATAACATGTACAGAATTTGGTTTCCGAACATTATCATAAATGTTTGTCAATTTAACAGATTTAACGTTAGATTCATCATCTATATTCGCATCACCAACCTCGCAACAAACCAAAGCCTGGACTGTGACGTCATAAAGACTTGTTTAGTTTTAAAAACCATATCAGTTTTTGACAAAAACCTATGCATTAAAACTTATACTTCCTATTACACAATATGTCTCAACATTATCGTCATCAGACGTTAATTGGGATTCGTCATCATATCCTCATCATCCTTACTACCCGACTAACAACGTAACCAACCAGTGCTTAAACTGTGACGTCATTAAAACTTTGTTAAGTTATTCGTGCGCCTAGTCAACATTGTAACGTTTTGAAAGTGCCTGGAAAACGGCCTGTGTGAAACAAAAACTTTTGAATTGTATTTATATTCAAATTTTTAAACTCCCAAAATTTTAGCTCATATACGTTTTAGCAATAATTTGTTACAACGTTATCGTGCTCATTGTACAACATTTCACAAAATATGTTCTTCGTATTTCATAACATGTGCCAATATGTTCATCATCTGACATAACTACATCATCACAACGCCTACGTCATCAAGGAAGGCCTATGACGTCATTATCGCCATGGAAATATCTTGCACCATGATTTACGATTGCTTGAAATACATGAGTAAATTTTAAGTCATTTTCGAGTTCACCCTACCTAAAACAAATCAGGAATTAACTTGTGTCGGTTATATTGCAGTTATTTTTTTGAATAAGTAAATCGTTATAGCGTAATCATTTCGAATCGTATTCGTAACATCGTATTATCTCTTAGTTTATACCCTTCTACAAAAGCTTATACTTTTTAAGAAAAACTTTGAAACCTTCACGATACCTAAAACGACCGGAAATCTAGTCATAATTATTATTGTTTCATACATTTTAGTTTTAAACTGCGCAAAAGTAACGCATCGTCGTCGTCATAGTTACGAAAATACAAATGTTGAATGTGTCTTTATCTTAGCTGTAAAACATTATTGCGCATTTCTGCTTTGTCGTTATGATCAGAATGGCCTTCGCCACAACGAGGAAATAAAGACCATTTAAACCGAATGCTAATAACACAATCTTAAATAACACGAAATGTACATTTAAATTTGTTAAAAAAAAGTTAACGTAGACCACACTTTTGCATTAAGTAGAAATATGTCAAAGGGAATATCAACGATTTCTTCAATAAACTTAAAATATAGATACGTATATATTTTAACCTGCCTAATGAAACCAAACGAAATAACCTAACATTACTACGCCAAATAAGAGAAGAAGGTTTTATAAAATATCTCTCAAATTTCATATGTAACCATCACTTTGATTTAAGTTATATCTAAACAGATCCTTAGATCTTCAACTTATCCTATTTTACTTTGACTATTTCAATGTCTAAAACACTTCATCGACAAGTATCGTTGGATAATTCTAAAAATTCACTTTGTCATAATCTTGCCAACTATCATGACCACGCCCATTTTCACACTCTATTGATTAAACCTCTTATAATTAAACGCTATTTTTCACTAACACCAACATTTGAATGGTATTATCATCATCGCCGTTTATAAATACATTAATATTAGACAATATGTTAGAGTATCATCGTCATCAACATCAACACCAAACTCGCAACCACGCTTTAAACGATTGTTTTATTTTGAATACTCTGATTTCTAATCACTTACTTCAGTAGTACCTAATTCAGGTCCGTCTATTATAACATATTTCGTTCCAATTACAAGATGTACGTTATTTTGAATTCATAATTTATGGCAACAGATCGGCACCAGCCCTGATAGCCAAAAACCATCCTCGCTACCAACCAACGCTTTAATCGCGACTTTATAAAAACCTTAAGTTTAATGTCCTGATACACTTAATTGTTCATCTCTTTATATATATTACGCTCCTAATTCACAATGTCTCAATATCATCGTCACCAGTCTATAATTTCTATTCGCCTCAACTATCCTACCCGATACATATTCGCATCCTGACTACAATGACATCATGTTTTTGATTTCCTTTAATACGTCGCCGTCATATGCGATGTTGTCATGTTTGAGACCCTACTTAGGTTTGTCAATCAAAACGTATGACATTCCTATTTCACAATGTGTCTCAATATCATTGTCGTCAAACGTTATTTGTGATTCATCATCTATATCCTCACCACCCCCGCTACTACGCACGCCAACCTCGCAACCACTCACAGCCTCTATGAAGTCATAAATATGTACTTAAGTTTCAACCTTTAAATCCATTATTCATTACTTTACATATTTCGTATTAATTAATTATTATTCGCTTTGTTTGAGAATTTGCTTTTCTATTTGTCAATTAAAACATTACAATCCTATTTCATAACTTTGATTCAAGTTATATTTAATCAACTCCTATCTTCAACTTTTCCTATTTTACTTTGACTATTTCATGTCTGAAACACTTCGATACTACAGTATCGTCTGTTTATTCTTTCCTAACTTAACCTGCATATCTGGCAGCGCACCTAGACTCACATAGCAGTTTTTAAATTAGACACAATTGTAAAAAATGTTACTTTGTCATTATCTGCCAACTCTCATGACCACGCCCATTTTTGCACTCACTGCTCTCTATTTATTTAACCTCTTATAATCGCACACTATTTCTCTAATAGGATCCCATCATACAATAATTTTATAGTCTCAAACCCGAAATAATGACAAAAAACATATTCAAAATGCATCGCATTTGTAAATAGATCTGTGCAATGAGATCTTTACACATCTTTCAGCGTCATTAGCCTACACATTGCCTACACAACTAACCATCAGCCTTAGCAACCTTCAAATTTCATTCCCACTTTACCATCACTTAGCTTATCATATTATAACGTAAAATCTTACATGCTTCTGAGCACTTCACCTTCGTTTATTGCCTGTCTATACCTTATCACTACAAGCCCATTCATTTTATCGTATTTTTAAATAATAATTCTACTTTATACCTACTCTTCTCATATCTACACTAACTATACATGCTGTAATAAATTCGTTACTTATACCTGTAGTAATTCAAGTCTGGCTATTAAAATATATTTGTGTTCCTATTTCAGATATTACTATTTGTCATTACTTGTTACTAGGTGAAATTTCGGATCTATCAGCTATGGCAGTCATTAAGCACCACCCTTGCTCTCCTAAAACCACCCTCGCAACCAACCACCGTTTCAGATGTGACACCATAAATAATCATTTAGTTAAATATCCTACGACAATTTTATCTACTATTTTCATTTTAGTCCTCATAAATGTTTTGCCTATTATTACGCTTCCACCCATATTAGAAATTATCGTCATCAGACATTATTTCAATTTATAAATTCGCACACATGTTTAACGTTATAATATCACTTTGGCTACCGTTTTATCTAAACCATCATAAAAAATTCCTATATTCATTATTGACTTAATATATATACAACTAAATGACTTTCCTTAGTATTACTATTATAATATCATAAAACAATGACATCCTACCTAACCCAGTGTATCTGGCAGCTCACCCAAGCTCTTATTATCTTGCCAACTGTCATGACCAAGTCTTTTTTCAGCCACTACTGACACTCTGTACGCTGTTCCTCCAATAGAAGCCCTAATATACTAACCACTAATATTTTTATACAACACTAGCACCGTAG